>NC_039250.1:214634-329634 GCF_003368295.1 Carassius auratus
TAGTTTTACTCTGGTATTTGTATTTACTACACACACATAACCACAACACTTACCAGGATTTTACCACAGTAAACTTTGTTTTTACTCTACACTATTTGTAAAGCACAGTAACCACTAAGTTTGCCATGCCTTTAATATCTTTTTGTGATGTAATTGTAATTCAGTGTTTTTTCTGTCTTGCAGTTACGTCGGATTACATACTCCACAACAACCTGTAATCCAGCAGATCTTTAAAGAAGCCATCTCTTGTAAATCTCTCTCTCTCCTCTCTCTCTCTCTCTCTCTCTCTCGCTCTGCTAGAATTAACAGGGAACTTCAACTCCACGCTCCCAATGCTGATATTGAAGAAGCTGTCCAAGGGGGCTGAACAAGTCCTTCAAAGGATCAACCCTTCACAGGTAATGTTGAAGACTCTTAGTTATAACTGATTTGCTTTAATGAACGCATCCTTATATTATGTGTTAATCAAATATTTTGGTCACAGATCATTTTAACACACTGTCTCAACATGTTTATATTTCAGGAAGGCCTGTCATGAGATTTGAATTTGACCATCTTGTGCATTTATGAAGAAGACCAAAAGCTGCAAAGGCAAACACTTCCAATGGTACGTCAGATACATTTTTCTCAGCATTTGATGTTTCTTAAATTTTGGTTCACTTAGCCCATCAGGAAGAACACTCAACAAAGAGCATGTTGTAGTAGTAATAATTCATCCAATAATCATATTATATTGCACAAGCGTACTTGTACAAAATTCTACAACTTTTACTCCTACTGCTGTTATTGGCCATTACCACAGCTCCCATCAGATTGTGCCCATTGTAAGAGTGTTTATATCATGAAGTTTAAATGAAGTCCATTGTATTCTTTATTAATCTTTACAAATTGGTGCCGCCTCTTCCTGTTTCAACAGTACATGATATCTGTCCACACCTCATAGTCTGCCTTTCTTTCTATGGTGATGTTACTGAACACATCTGTCTTAGAAGCAAGAGAATGGAAATCCTAGTTTAAACTTTTCAAGTGCTACAAATCAGATCTTCAATGAATTTGGGCAATCAGATCACTTAAAGTTGTTCACACAAAGACCAATAACTATAATGAGAAGTATTTTAGCATCCACACCAACACACAGTACTGTACAATTTTGTTGTTGTCAGTGTTTTTGTTGTTCATAATGTGATAAATTATCTTTGTTTCTTCTTGCAGGATTTCTCACAGATTACTTAACCATTCTTCATCAGCTCTTCACAATATCAGCCCATTCAAAAGCTTCCAGATCTTCCTCTCTTGTGTGACACATCTGCTCTCAGTCCTTTACTGCCAACCTCCAGTCTTAGCATTTCTGCTTGTATTCATTTTTCCTCTACATTCATCACTCCAATCTCTACTATAAGCTCTCCTGTATATATATATATATATACACATAATAATAATTATTATTATTAACCATTTATTTGTTTTGCATTTATTCACAATAGAAGCAAACAATGATTACAGGATATATGTTTTTAAAGGTGATAATTGTAAAATATTGGAGCATTGTTCTTAATCATTTTTGCCTATTTGGTTGATAAAGGGAAGAAAACAATATATTTTCAACTGTAGCCTTGATTATTCTTTGGCATCTTTTGTCAGGATTTCTGTAAACAAATTCCCTTTTTATTTTTTAATATTAAACTTATGTTTTTTGAAGGGAGTTTCTGTTGCAATTTTGTTTGTTTGTTTTCACTTAGTTACCTCTATGCATTTTTTTTTATCAACTTTTCTTTTTTTTTCATAGTGGAATAAACTGGAGAGAGACTGTTCTGGGCACTATGTTTATCTGCGAAAAGTTTGACATATCAATAAACACTGTAAAATGACTAGACAATGAGTGATTGATGTCATGATGTTTGTTTGTTTTCTATTCCTATAGTTCAACTGGTGGATCTAAGAATGGCAAGTTTTTAGGGTCCATTTCCATGAAACGTAGATGTGATAAATTATTTACCTTTAATACACTATAAATACATTGTAAATATTACAGAAGGAAAATTGAGTAGTAGAAAAATATTGTGTTTAAATAATCTTCAGAGGTGTTTTTTTAAGCAAATGAAACATTTTGACATTTATTTTTCACACAGTATATGCAAACTTTTGAGTTTAAGTAATGTACACTAATATTAGTGTAAACAATGTAGCCTATTCAATACAATGGGAATCATTATACCTTCGTTAAAACACAAAACAAAAAAACACCTTTAATCAACGTATTTCTTGCTGCATCAGGGTAACTGCAGCTTCTGTCCATTCACTACAGGAACCCGGAAGCTCCCGGCATAAATGACCATATATGTACAAGTTAGTGTGACGCCTCTGCTCAACTGGGTTGCCATTGGCTTTGACGTTCCCTTGGCTCTCGCAGAACTCGCTGTGATTGGACTATCTTTTAACCCAAATTATAAACGGCTTAATGTTGCAAAGTCCGTTTGACTGTAATTATTACGTCAGTAACACCTTCAGTTAACAATGCAGTGTTGCTATGTCGTGAGAAATTACCTCTTTACCGAAATCGTAACCCTAACCCTAAGCACAACTCCAATAAACTCCAAATACCAGCGCTAATATTACTCGCGTTCAAACGATAGAATGGCAGAGGCTTATGGGTAATGTAGTTTAAAATGTTTAATAATTAAAAAAATGGGAAAATGCAATCTTTTTTAACAAAGGGTAATCTAAACATTTTCATTGTGTAAACATTAATGACATATTTAAGAGGCAGGCTGAAATTCGATATTTTACTAAGTGCACTTTTTTAAACACCTTTATACCACCTTTCCATATATGTTTGAAAACTCTGTCCAACATTATTTAATTAGCATAGCATAAGTAGTTGTCCTGCCAATTTTTTCTTTGACACTATAATCAGACTTTGATTTACAGCCATTTGAAATTTAAATTTTTTTGCTCTTCTAGGGGACTCTACTGGGCCCTTGAAGATGGAAGGGCAGTAAAACATACACATGCCTTTCTCATCATGGACAACAGACTGTGCTGAGTCATAATTTTTAAGTTTTTCTTTTCAACAAATTGCCAATATGTAAGTTGTAAGTCATGTTTATCTTAGAATAAGAATAGAACCATAAAAATATACATCAGTGCCTATTTGGAATAGGCACCAAATATTGAATTACATCAGGTGCAAGGATACAGTATTGAAAGTAAACAAAGACACCAAATTTAAACAACCAATACATACTGTGACACTTCATTGTACTTTCACAGTGTCAATGTGTCATTCAGTAAGACAAGGTACAGAGAGTGTGTAGTTTATAGTGCAAAGCCATACAATTCATGCAATGCAAAGAATCATAATATTAAGAGCTAATTTGTGTCTCTGTGTAAAATACTCCTCATATTTGTCCTCCTCGGGTACTAAACATCAGTAATGTGCATGCTCATCTTGCTTATTATACAGTACTGGATTCATGTTGATCTTTCCCTTGTCCATCACCTTCAGTTGTGCATGAAATTCCTGCAGCATTATAGTCCATGCAGTATCTTCTAATGCAGCTTTCAGCCTGCCCTTCATCTAACTGAATGTCATTAATGTAACCAAATGTTCATTTCTTAATTAAAACACATTTATCTATTGTTTACAAAATTAAATGGTGTATTTACCAAACACCATTCTTAATATAGAATATTAACCCTACTTTATTATCCAACACCATGTGCAGTACTTTACTGGAGGATACAACATAAAAACAACTAAAGTAGTGTATTAAGACAAATGATATACAATTTTTAACAATATTAAAAATGTTAAAACCATGTTTTTCTAATCAGATGAAGCCATGCAAATGCATGCATGGTGAAATGTCTTGAGCCCCAAAGAATCACATCAAGTTTTTAGAGCTCTCCTGCTTTTCTTCCTCTTCTTGCTTGTCCATGTCCTGGACATATCATAATCTTCCATGTCATACATTTTTTTTGCAGTTGTTATGCAGCACCCTACAGCACAACTGATGAACAAAAGACATGTAACTAATTTAAATCAAATATCTTTATTGTCACAATACAAAGAACACAAGTATACAGGTGATGAAAGTCTTGGGTGCAGACTGCAGCGTGACAGTATGGATGACAAATGAATTAAAATCATGAATATATGTAATACAAATTCTGAATATATATATGCAACACACATATATAAGGGACTCAATTCAGGTAGAGAACAATATATGTTAAAAATTATGCTATACAGAGAGCATGAATTGAAAACAATAATAATCACAGTACACATACATCTCTGCAGTAAAGCACGGTATGAATTAGTGCAAACAGAATGTCAGGGTGCATAATAATATTGAGTCCAGTCAGCATAACTGATAAGAGTGCAGGGCATATGAGGTTGGTGGGGTGTGTATGGTTTTACTGGTATGAGTTCAGTTCAGTCTGATTGCCTGTGAAAGGAACTTGTCTCACTGTCTGCTGGTGTAGGTTCTGTGATAACGCATGCCTGATGGTAACAGTGAGAGCAATCCATGGCTCGGCTGGCTGGAGTCTCTGACGGTCCTCCTCACACTCCACCTGGTCTAGATGTCCTGGAGGGCCAAAACATGTATTTAGGGTATGGTAAATCAATAAACAATATATAGTATTTTTATTTATAATTGTTGCACTGGACTTAACATTGATTCTTGTTGGGGATATTGGCCAAAAGAATCCCACCACAACTAGCTCTCGTTGTTTAGCTGTGATGTTTACTTTTACAGGCCGTAACATCTGAGCTGTCGCAGTAGAGCGGTTTGTGAATGCAGTCTTCACAGCAGATAACTGATGGGTTCAGGTAGCAGTGATGCACTCGGTGGCCATTCAATTGATATCTTCATCAACTGGCTTCATCTTAATTCAAACAAACAGACAAAACAATAAGTCAGCAATAACAGCAATAACCATTCTAGAGTAATAGTGTTGGTGAATACAGTTGCAGGTGTCAGTACTCACCATATTCAGTCATTTCCTTCCCAAATCACAGAGATGATGCACAGCTTATTTGCTCATTTTAGGAGCTATAAAAAAGATGTATATGTGAAAAACTATAACTGCGGACTTGAAAAGTCTTTTGAGAGATCAACATCAATGTTGTACCACACATAACTGCATTGAATTCAGACATACAAATGGAAATGTGAAACTTTTCACCTTTCTGTCTTTTCTTTTGGGGCACAAGAAGTCCATGTTCATTCCTCATTTCTTTAGGACTGGTTTGACTGATTTTCTTTGCGTTTCTGGTCTTCAGCTGTAAAACAAGAAAATATTTATTGACCCCATGTTTAATCATTATTGTTGTTTAAAAATATAAATAAAGCAGATATAATTATATACTTCAAGCACAAGTTCCTTGGCAACTCTAGTAGGCTCCTGAGTTCATCTGTTCACATCAGATTCAGCGTCTGAGAAAATACCATCATGCAAACTCTCAGTTTCTGCCTTACAACAGAGCATAAAAGAATGTGTGAGTGAGGGAGTACAGCATGAAGATGAAGTGAAAAAGGCAGAGAAAGGCAGAATTTTGTGTATAAATTTAACAGAATGAGGGGAACATTTAAGAGATTTGAGAGAACAGTACTGTCTGTTGGTGTGGATGCTAAAATACTTCTCATTATAGTTATTGGTCTTTGTGTGAACAACTTTAAGTGATCTGATTGCCCAAATTCACTGAAGATCTGATTTGTAGCACTTGAAAAGTTAAACTAGGATTTCCATTCTCTTGCTTCTAAGACAGATGTGTTCAGTAACATCACCATAGAAAGAAAGGCAGACTATGAGGTGTGGACAGATATCATGTACTGTTGAAACAGGAAGAGGCGGCACCAATTTGTAAAGATTAATAAAGAATACAATGGACTTCATTTAAACTTCATGATATAAACACTCTTACAATGGGCACAATCTGATGGGAGCTGTGGTAATGGCCAATAACAGCAGTAGGAGTAAAAGTTGTAGAATTTTGTACAAGTACGCTTGTGCAATATAATATGATTATTGGATGAATTATTACTACTACAACATGCTCTTTGTTGAGTGTTCTTCCTGATGGGCTAAGTGAACCAAAATTTAAGAAACATCAAATGCTGAGAAAAATGTATCTGACGTACCATTGGAAGTGTTTGCCTTTGCAGCTTTTGGTCTTCTTCATAAATGCACAAGATGGTCAAATTCAAATCTCATGACAGGCCTTCCTGAAATATAAACATGTTGAGACAGTGTGTTAAAATGATCTGTGACCAAAATATTTGATTAACACATAATATAAGGATGCGTTCATTAAAGCAAATCAGTTATAACTAAGAGTCTTCAACATTACCTGTGAAGGGTTGATCCTTTGAAGGACTTGTTCAGCCCCCTTGACAGCTTCTTCAATATCAGCATTGGGAGCGTGGAGTTGAAGTTCCCTGTTAATTCTAGCAGAGCGAGAGAGAGAGAGAGATTTTACAAGAGATGGCTTCTTTAAAGATCTGCTGGATTACAGGTTGTTGTGGAGTATGTAATCCGACGTAACTGCAAGACAGAAAAAACACTGAATTACAATTACATCACAAAAAGATATTAAAGGCATGGCAAACTTAGTGGTTACTGTGCTTTACAAATAGTGTAGAGTAAAAACACAGTTACTGTGGTAAAATCCTGGTAAGTGTTGTGGTTATTGTGTGTTAGTAAATACAAATACCAGAGTAAAACTATGGTTACTATGGTAAACCCATAGTAAATGTCGTGGTTATGTGTGTTAGTAAATACAAATACCAGAGTAAAACTATGGTTACTATGGTAAACCCATAGTAAATGTCGTGGTTATGTGTGTTAGTAACTACAAATACCAGAGTAAAACTATGGTTACTATGGTAAACCCATAGTAAATGTCGTGGTTATTGTGTGTTAGTAAATACAAATACCAGAGTAAAACTATGGTTACTATGGTAAACCCATAGTAAATGTCGTGGTTATGTGTGTTAGTAACTACAAATACCAGAGTAAAACTATGGTTACTATGGTAAACCCATAGTAAATGTCGTGGTTATGTGTGTTAGTAACTACAAATACCAGAGTAAAACTATGGTTACTATGGTAAACCCATAGTAAGTGTCGTGGTTATGTGTGTTAGTAAATACAAATACCAGAGTAAAACTATGGTTACTATGGTAAACCCATAGTAAATGTCGTGGTTATGTGCGTTACAAAGTCCAGAGTAAAACTACGGTTACAGTAGGAGAAGCATGGTAAATATGCTGTAGTTACTGTGTGTGTATTGGCTACACATGACGTGGTCAAGCAAAAGTTAGGCTAGTATTGTAAAAATATGCTAAATGTGTGGACTTTTTACACGATCACGATTATCACGCGATATTGGGTTGGGTGCTTTGTTGTGCTTGTATTAGTCATGTCTAAAAGCTGAAGACCCATATGTCACATCATTATTTATGTAAAACTGCAACAGGTCTATAAACAGTACAGGTTAGCTTAGGCTAATGACAATGGTAGGCTAGCTGAGCAGCCCACTGACCCATAATTTGAGCATAAACTGCCCTTTAAAAACACGACCCTGTCTAACGTGATGCAGAAATACTGAAATAATTAAAACAATACGCTTAACCACGTGATATCATTACAAAAAGAAGAAGAAAAAAAATATATTTACCCTTGCTTACCTGTTTGAAGGTGTACGCGCATCAGGTGAACTGAACGAGCCTCGCTAGTGACGTCACTGCCGCTGAAGATGATGCGTGTTATTTGGACGCATCTGCTCTCCACCGAAATTAATGGGAAGGATTGGCGTATCATATGCACGCAAAAATGGCATTTGGCGTATGCATTACACGCAAATAGAAAGTGTAAAGTCGTGTTATTTATACGCAGACTGATGAGAACGGGTTGATAAATAAACTTGCCTTGCCTAGTGTGTTAGTGGGTTATATATATATATATATATATATATATATATATATATATATATATATATATATATATATATATATATAACACACACACACACACATACACACACTACCGGTCAGAGTTTGGGATCAGAATGATTTGTAATGTTTTAAAATACTGTAAAACATGTAATATTGTGAAATATTATTAACATTTTTCTATTTTAATATACATGAAGGTGTAATTTATTCATTTGATGTGCAGCTGTATTTTCAGCATCATTTCTCCAGTCTTCAGTGTCACATGATCTTCAGAAATCAGAACAATATGATGATTTATTATTAGAATTATCAACAGCTTTGCTAATAAATATTATTTTGGAATCTGTGATACTTCTTTCAGAATTCTTTGATGAATGAAAAGTTAAAAAGAAGAGCATTTATTTAAAATAGAAGACTTTTCTAACAATATTCACTACAGTTTAATAGTTTGGGGTCAGTAAATTTTTATCCTTTATTTAATAAGAAATTTTATTCTTTATTACATTTTAGAATCTTTTATTCAGGATGTGTTAAATTGAAAAGAAGTGATATCAAAGATTAATATTGTTAGAAGAGATTTATATTTTGAATAAACGTTGTTCTTTAAAAAAAGATTATACATCGAAGAATCCTTAAAAAAGTATCGCAGATTCCAAAATAATATTTGGTAGCACACCTATTAATAGTTCTAATAATAAATCATCATATTTTCATGATTTCTAAAGATCATGTGACACTGAAGACTGGAGGAATGATGCTAAAAATACAGCTGCACATCACAGAAATAAATTATATTTGAAAGGATATTAAAATATAAACCATAATTTTATATATTTTATTTTGATAATTTTGAATTATTACTGAGATACAACCTTTTTTTTTAAACAGTTCATTGAACAATAATAAATGAAGTACCTGAAGCTGACAATGACGTAAATGTATAATAATTAGCAAAGATGGTTAATTTAGCGCTGTAAATGCGCGTATGAGGGGCGGAGACGCCTGCGGAGCGTCAGACGCGAGTGAGGAACAAACACAGCAGAATGGTAGGAAACTTCACTCCTCTTATTATTTCTCTTTTATGATAGCGATTTATTTTTAGATACGTGATCTGAGTCTTTCATAGAGTTGTAGAGTTATTAGAGAAATAGAGTTATTTTTTACATTCTTTGGTCGAAGTTTTCAGATCGGGACTTCGGAGCCTGTTCGTTACTCTGTTGTTTCAGATCGGCACTTCGGAGCATGTTCGCGACTCGGTTGTTTCAGATCGGCACTTCGGAGCATGTTCGCGACTCGGTTGATTCAGATCGGCACTTCGGAGCATGTTCGCGACTCGGTTGATTCAGATCGGCACTTCGGAGCATGTTCGCGACTCGGTTGATTCAGATCGGCACTTCGGAGACTGTTCGCGACTCGGTTGATTCAGATCGGCACTTCGGAGCCTGTTCGCGACTCGGTTGATTTAGATCGGCACTTCGGAGCATGTTCGCGACTCGGTTGAATCAGATCTGGACTTTGGAGCATGTTTGAGATTTTTTTTTATGTTTTATTCAGTATGTACATGGACCTACACACAAAGGTGGACACACTCTAGACTTGATCATCAGTAGGGCTCTAAACTTTTCATCCATTGGTATTAAGGACGTAGTGTCACAGATCGCAAGAGGCGAAGACTCAAGTGCAGGCAGATGGGAAGACTTTATTTATACATCACCAAAATAAACAAAAACACAACTGAAACCAGAGGAGCGTTCAAAGTTACGAGACATAGACTGAAGTCAGATTCCCAGTGAAATGCTTTCAGACAGCAAATGCAATGAGTTTGCATCCTTCTTTTCTGAGAAGATCATCCATATCAGGAAGGCGATTAGCACATCCTCAAGTAATGCAGTTAGAAGTACCAAGGGTTCACACAAAACAAGGGGAATCTGCTTTTAGTTTCTATGCCGCTCGCAGTTGGAATCAGCTTCCAGAGAGGTCAGATGTGCTAAAACACTAGTCACATTTAAATCTAGACATAAAACTCATCTGTTTAGCTGTGCATTTATTGAATGAGCACTGTGCAATGTCCGAACTCAATGCACTATATTTTCACTGTTTTTTATTTTATGTAAAATAATTTTGTAGCTGTTTTTAAATTCATTTTAATTAAGTACATTTTTTAATCATTATAAAAGTTTTAAAACTGCTTGTTTTATTTTTGTTATAATTTTTCTTTATGATTATTTTACTTTCTTTTATGTAAAGCACTTTGAATTACCATTGTGTATGAAATGTGCTATATAAATAAACTTGCCTTGCCTAGTGTGTTAGTGGGTTATATATATATATATATATATATATATATATATATATATATATATATAACACACACACACACACATACACACACTACCGGTCAGAGTTTGGGATCAGAATGATTTTTAATGTTTTAAAATACTGTAAAACATGTAATATTGTGAAATATTATTAACATTTTTCTATTTTAATATACATGAAGGTGTAATTTATTCATTTGATGTGCAGCTGTATTTTCAGCATCATTTCTCCAGTCTTCAGTGTCACATGATCTTCAGAAATCAGAACAATATGATGATTTATTATTAGAATTATCAACAGCTTTGCTAATAAATATTATTTTGGAATCTGTGATACTTCTTTCAGGATTCTTTGATGAATGAAAAGTTAAAAAGAAGAGCATTTATTTAAAATAGAAGACTTTTCTAACAATATTCACTACAGTTTAATAGTTTGGGGTCAGTAAATTTTTATCCTTTATTTAATAAGAAATTTTATTCTTTATTACATTTTAGAATCTTTTATTCAGGATGTGTTAAATTGATAAGAAGTGATATCAAAGATTAATATTGTTAGAAGAGATTTATATTTTGAATAAACGTTGTTCTTTAAAAAAAGATTATACATCGAAGAATCCATAAAAAAGTATCGCAGATTCCAAAATAATATTTGGTAGCACACCTATTAATAGTTCTAATAATAAATCACCATATTTTCATGATTTCTAAAGATCATGTGACACTGAAGACTGGAGGAATGATGCTAAAAATACAGCTGCACATCACAGAAATAAATTATATTTGAAAGGATATTAAAATATAAACCATAATTTTATATATTTTATTTTGATAATTTTGAATTATTACTGAGATACAACCTTTTTTTTTAAACAGTTCATTGAACAATAATAAATGAAGTACCTGAAGCTGACAATGATGTAAATGTATAATAATTAGCAAAGATGGTTAATTTAGCGCTGTAAATGCGCGTATGAGGGGCGGAGACGCCTGCGGAGCGTCAGACGCGAGTGAGGACCAAACACAGCAGAACGGTAGGAAACTTCACTCCTCTTATTATTTCTCTTTTATGATAGCGATTTATTTTTAGATACGTGATCTGAGTCTTTCATAGAGTTGTAGAGATATTAGAGAAATAGAGTTATTTTTTACATTCTTTGGTCGAAGTTTTCAGATCGGGACTTCGGAGCCTGTTCGTTACTCTGTTGTTTCAGATCGGCACTTCGGAGCATGTTCGCGACTCGGTTGATTCAGATCGGCACTTCGGAGCATGTTCGCGACTCGGTTGTTTCAGATCGTTACTTCGGAGCATGTTCGCGACTCGGTTGATTCAGATCGGCACTTCGGAGACTGTTCGCGACTCGGTTGATTCAGATCGGCACTTCGGAGCCTGTTCGCGACTCGGTTGATTTAGATCGGCACTTCCCCTGCAAACACGTCCACTTGGGGCCCACATGGGCCTCACTTGGGCTAGTTGGGCTTTGGCTGGGCATGGGCTCAGAGTGGGCTTTGTTGTTGGGCCCCACATGGGCAGTAGATGGGCTAAACTCAGTGGGCTCCAGCTAGGGCTCCACAAGATATTATGTTTTTATATATATATTCAAAATTAATTATGTCAGACATGGATGCTTTTTTTAACAATAGCCACTAGGCTAGGGCCACTTTTTATATGAATATTATTAGACTATTAAGCTATTTAGAAGCCATAGCAATTTAATAGTGGTCTGAAGCACTATACAACTTTCAACAGACAAGTTTGCCACAGCAGGTTGCACAAAATGTTCAAACCTAAGCAGTGCGCACTGTGTGCAGCGCACATCCGGAAAGCTCCACCCCCATCACTGAGCGAAAGAAGTTTGCCCAGCAACAATTTTGCCGCCTTTAGTCTGCTGTCCGTTAAGGATCCATTACGGTGTCGACTGGACAAAAGACAGGTAAGACTCTGCTTCAATGTATAATAAACAGGGGATGATTTTACAGTATGATGTATGTTAACCAAAAGCTTTTTTGGAAAGTATTAGTTAAGAGGCCAGGGACTAGCTTTTCGCGAATGTAAACAATTAAACCTGGTTAAGCATGCGTTGAACAGACGAGTTTAATTTATCAAGTAAATATCATGCATAGCTTATTTTGAGTGGTTGATTTGAATACATTGTTTAGAAGGATTTGATTGCGAACTTGTTAGCAAGGCAGTCGAACAGGCAGTTAGCAAGCTGTTAAAAAAACCCTCTAAAATGTCCATTTCTCCGCTTTTACCATCTGGTGGCATTTTAATGTTTGCACTTGTTGCATTTACAGTTAAAGCAAAAACACTGATGAAAGTCCATTTGATTGTCAGCAATGTTTTATCGGCTAGGGTGTTGTGCCAAGGCACTCATTGCCGCCTGGATTTGCATCCCATGGCCGCGGGAGCACGCAGAGAAGCGGAGTTTAACTGCTGCACTACGAATTCACCTCTTAAATGGAACAAATAGCGACGTGGAAGGGTTTTCCATAGTAATAAGGGACTCATTTATCTAAATAAATATGTTTATTTGTCTGTTACATTAAGGCGACGTGTGAATTGTTTAATGCGTCGTTTAATATTGTGGATTAATCTACAGTGTTTTCCTAAATTCCATATTGCCATGCACTTTAGCTACAAAGGCCGACTGTTACAGGGGTTTTCCTACATTTTTTCGCGGCCGCCATAGCAAAAACATTTGTCCCGCCATTTGATCGGTGAATGACTGCTGGGGCGAAAATAAGAACGAGCAGAGAGAGAGAGAGCCACGCCCGGCCGCGAGCGCACACTCTCACCGTCTTCAAACACGATCGAGCAGAGAGAGAGCCCCGCCTGGCCGCGCGCGCGCACACTCTCACCGTCTTCAAACACGATCGAGCAGAGAGAGAGCCACGCCCGGCCGCGAGCGCACACTCTCACCGTCTTCAAACACGATCGAGCAGAGAGAGAGCCCCGCCCGGCCGCGCGCGCGCACACTCTCACCGTCTTCAAACACGATCGAGCAGAGAGAGAGCCCCGCCTGGCCGCGCGCGCGCACACTCTCACCGTCTTCAAACACGATCGAGCAGAGAGAGAGCCACGCCCGGCCGCGAGCGCACACTCTCACCGTCTTCAAACACGATCGAGCAGAGAGAGAGCCACGCCCGGCCGCGAGCGCACACTCTCACCGTCTTCAAACACGATCGAGCAGAGAGAGAGCCCCGCCTGGCCGCGCGCGCGCACACTCTTGCGGTCTTCAAACAGCACGAGCGCTGTCTGGCTCTCTCTCCCTCGCGCATATTAATCGAAATCAATTGAAACACGATAGTAAAGGGTTCGGCCTTAACAGAGAGATAAATGCTATCTTACAAATAGTTTACTTATCAAATTGAAGGCTACTAAGAACAGATGGTAGAATCAGCCACATTAATACCAGCTTACCAAACTATATGATTTGCAATTGTACTCTAGAGTTTGTCATTCCCGATCCCCTGTAATCATAGCTAAAAACTAAAATGCTTTTTTTTATTTTCTATTTTTTTAATATAGAATAATGGAGTGTTCAGAAAGAACTAAAAGGAGGAAAATATCAGCGAAAGTGGAGGAACATTTGCGTCTCCTTGAAAAGGAGTCTATGATTGATTTGTTGGCACATGACTCTGAAAACGAATACCAACTGGATGATTTGTTAGAGCATACTGAAAGCGAAGATTCCATGGACACTTTCTACGATGCTTGTGATCAGAACTGTTTTGAGAATTCATCAATTGATTTAGAAGATGAAAATTCCTCAGATTCTTTTTATGATTTTAACATTTCCTCATTTGATGATTTGGATTCTGAAAACCGGGTTCCAGGTGATATGCCTGGTTGTGATAGTGACTGTGATTTGCATGGAGATGTGTGTTCTGACTTGGAAGATGACAATGATGATGATTCGCATGGGATTGCAGAGTGGGCTGCAGAATTCAACATACCACAAACAGCGCTGTCTGCACTTCTTAAAATCCTAAGGAGAAAGGGTCTTGATATCCCAATGGATGGCAGAACTCTTATGTCAACTGACAGATCTTGCAATGTGGCGAATATGGCTGGGGGGTCCTACTACCACTTTGGAATCGAAAATGCTCTCATAGCTGAACTAACATCTTTAGGACATTTAGCAAATGTGACTGATACTCTCACACTTCGAATTAACATCGATGGATTGCCCTTATTCCGTAGCTCCAGTTTGAGTCTGTGGCCTATTCTGGGTATGATTAAGGAAATTCCAGAGTGTAGTGTCTTTGTAATTGGAGTGTACTCTGGTGTGTCCAAACCCGCAAATGTGCAAGAGTATTTACAAGAATTCATTGTAGATATGAAAGCAATTTCTCAGAGTGGTATTGTGTACAATGGTGTACATTTCAGGGTACCATTACCTGATGCTTTTATTTGTGATGCACCTGCTCGTGCCTTTCTTAAATGCTCCAAAGGCCATACGGGCTATTATGGGTGTGAGAGGTGCACTCAAAAAGGCCAGTACATTAATGGGAAGGTGGCTTATCCTGAAATATCAGCAGAGCTCAGGACAGATGAGCAATTTGGCAGGCAAGGCTATCAACAGCACCAACTGTCAGCCTCCCCCCTAAATGACCTGGGTATAGGTTTAGTTACCAGTTTTGTGTTAGATTATATGCACCTTGTCTGCTTGGGGGCAATGCGTAAGTTAATATTTCTTTGGTTGAAGGGGCCGCTGAAATGCAGGCAATCTATGAAGTTTTTTGTTGTAATGTCAGCATTTATGGTTTCTATCAGGCAATATTTACCTAGCAATTTTGCAAGGAAACCACGATCCTTGTTTGAATTCAGCACATGGAAAGCTACAGAGCTTCGGCAATTTTTACTTTACACTGGGCCTGTTGTTCTCCTCAATAATATACCCAGTATAATGTACAGAAACTTTTTACTTCTATCAGTATCTATGAGAATACTTCTGAGTCCTGCCTTATGTTCTCCTGACAATTGTGACTATGCTGAGGAGATTTTGAAACTCTTTGTAACAGATTTTGCTGCAATTTATGGTGCTGAATTTGTCAGCTATAACATGCATTCATTGATCCACCTAGCTCAAGATGCACGAAATTTCGGCCCGTTAGATAGTGTTTCAGCTTTTCCCTTTGAGACATTTTTAGGTAAACTGAAAAAACTTGTCCGTCGGCCTCAAAACCCTGTCCAACAACTCGTCAGGCGAATCCATGAGAAGCAGAAAGTGGCAAGCCAAAAGACCACATCAGTTTTCAGCCCACTTAAACAGCTCCACTTTTCTGGACCATTGATTAATTCAATTGCAACATGGGAACAATACAGGCGTTACAATGATGGACAGACACTGATCTCCTCCTCTCGTGGCGATGACTGTTTTTCTGTAGGGGGAAGGATTCTTATTGTGCGGAACATTTTGTCACATTCTGGAACTGTTAAAGTCCTGTGTAATTTCTTTGAAACTGCCAAATCCTTTTTCACCTATCCAATGGACTCATCATGTCTTGGAATTCTTTTTGTTTTTAATTTATCTGAAGACTTGCAGCTGTTACCTGTGGAGGAGTTAAAAACAAAAATGGTGTTATTGCCACTCAAGACTGGATACGTGGCATTGCCACTCCTGCACTAGTGTGCTATTTATTATTATTTTTTATTGTTTGTTTTAATTTTTTTTTGCATGTATTTGTTTTTCTTTAAGCATGTTACCTTTCGCGATAGTTGAATTTATAAATAGTGGAGGATTGGCAGTTATACCGACCAAGTGGTTTATCGGGCCTGAGGAGGATGAATGCTACTGGCCACCAGCAAGGATGAACATGGCAAAGGCGGTCATAGAGCAACAGGACCCTCACACTGACTGGGCGACATACAAGTTGACTGTCAAGAGAAAAGTCGGTAAGGTGTCCATTTGTACGAGATTATCTGACATAATGAGTTCACTGTTGGTTCGGTTTAAATTAGCTCTGAATGAAACTAATTGCCACTCATTTGTCTGTCTCCCAAAGCAACGTATGAAATTGCCCGCACAAAATTAGTCGAGTATGAACAGAACACAGATGTACCAACCGAATCTGATTCTACAGAGAATATGGGAAGGGGGAAGCGCAAAAAGAGGTGAGGGTATTTGAACTACTACTACTAAATGGATGATGAAAATTTGAATTTCCCAATGACACAGGAAGGACAAGTTTTGTGGGAGTTTTGTTAAGTGTACCGTATTTTCCGGACTATAAGTCACACTTTTTTTCATTGTTTGGCTGGTCCTGTGACTTATAGTCAGGTGTGAGTTATCAAAATTAATTTGACATGAACCAAGAGAAAACATTACCGTCTACAGCCGCGAGAGGGTGCTCTATGCTGCTCAGTGCTCCTGTAGCATACCACTGAAAACATTAACTGAAAACAACTGAAATCTGTTAACTGAAATATTAACTTAAAGACAACTGAAAAAGACTGAATGCAAACAAAATGCCCCCAAAAGAAAATCCTATTCTGCAGATTACAAACTGCAGGTAGATAAATATGCAGCCGATCTGATAGGTGACAGGAGCACTGAGCAGCATAGAGCGCCCTCTCGCGGCTGTAGACAGTATTGTTTTCTCTTGGTTCTTGGTTCTAAATCAATGCGACTTATAGCCCAGTGCGACTTATATGTTTTTTTCCTCGTCATGAAATATTTTTGGACTGATGCGACTTATACTTAGGTGCGACTAATAGTCCCGAAAAATACGGTATTTGGCTCAAAGCTGTCAAAACTAGGGAGGTAGACAACAGATATACAATTAACCAATAATAAAATTAAATGTAATCAATTAATAAAAGTAACAATCACATGTTTAGAGGGTTAAAAGAGATGTATACAAATGGATGTGTGCATGCCTGAAGGTGGAATGGGGTGTTGGAACAGATGCTAAGGATCCATGTGAGTGTCTCTCTGGTACCCAGAGTGTTGTCATACTGTATATAGATCAGTCATGGAAATTCTCTGGTGGAAATGTGTACGAACCCTATGTTTAGTGGTATCATCTGTTGTCCAAAATGTATATATATATTTTTTTAACCAACTGTTTTTTAAAGTGCTTTAACTCATTGATGTGCTTGTATATTATAAATTTCTAGACGAGTGATTTTGTCCAGTGACGATGAGGATGATGTCAATTGGTCCGGCAGCCAAATCAGGCCTACACCTCCATCCACCCTCAGGTAATCACCTCCATACTGTAAATTTTTTTTACCATTTAGGTGATGATCATTTCCTTTGGTTGGGTGGTTTGATTCTTGGCTTTTTTTGTGCGAGTTTGGGGTCTTTGAACAGTGTTTAGCAAAACACATAATTTGTTGCTTTGAAAGAAACCAAGATGATCAAGTTTTCAGCCTCATAAACTAGAATAAATCACTAATCTTATTTCTGACAAAAAAGATTAGAACATCTGAACCCGTTTATTCTTAATAAGAACTTTTGTTTCGAATAGACACAAGATGTTGAATTGCCTCAACTTCAAAAGATTGTTTTTTTTTTTTTTTCTATCACAGACAACTTATTTTCAGTTCGTACTGTTATTTACAAAAGTTGAGTCAAAAAGAAAAAGCTAGGAGAAATTAGTACTAAGATTTTTTTTGTTGTTGTACGAGATTTTTACAGTGTTGATTTTTGTATGGTGCATCCACCCTCAGGTCTGTGCTGACACCTGCACCGCCTCCATCCACCCTGAGGTCTGTGCTGACACCTCCACCGCCTCCATCCACCCGGAGGTCTGTGCTGACACCTCCACCGCCTCCATCCACCCGGAGGTCTGTGCTGACACCTCCACCGCCTCCATCCACCCTCAGGTCTGTGCTGACACCTGCACCGCCTCCATCCACCCTCAGTTCTTCACCATCATCTGCTAGGCCGACACTTCCACCACCTCTGGGTAACCTGAGATGGCCTGATGTTTCAACCCATCACCACGTCACCATGTCACCAGAAACCTCTCAAAGACAAATCAGGGGCAACATGTTTGTTCGCATCTTAACACTGATTGAGGAGATGAAAGAGACACAAAAAATCCAGGGGAGGATGTTACAAACGCTTCTACAACAGCGTGGCAACATCGGCACCACCTTCTCTTCTACCCCCGAGGGTTTCCCCCTAAAGACAGTTAGGGATGTGGAAATCATGGAAGAAAAACTGGCAAACCCAAACTTCATGTCCGAACTGGTATGCATGTTAAGTCTAGGGTAGTGCAACTCAATTAAATTTTATTGGGGGGCTTGCAGTGAATTTGATCTGAAACTTCCCAAGTGTGCTCACAACTTTTTGACAAGTTTTAGATAATTAGTTTATTAAATTAATAAAGAGACAAAAAATACCTTGAGATATGTTTGGTAATTGTATCTGAATGAATTTAAAGTTAATTTGCTATATTTCAGATCAATATATTTGTTTTCCTTCATTTTAATTAACACTAACTTTATTCTCATCTGAATTATAAATACTTTATTTCTGTATAAAATAATACTACCATTAAAAACATTTGATTTTTATTTTTTAATCAATGTAGTGATGCCCCTACCATTTCGATTCAATACGAATACATGTACCGTTCCACGCCTAGCTCACACCCATGCTTCTGGCAGTTCTTTCATGTTGAGTGGTTTACTCCAGTGAGCAATATACTGTAGATAAATTTGCTTTGTATTGCCTTTGTTCCCCCTCAGGTTGCAGCTGTGACTGACATAGGAGGGGGGACTGTTGACGAGGCCACAAAAAGGATGATGACTTTTCTCCTAGACCATGGCCTATCCAGGCAGTATAACTTTGTGGGCCGAAATGGGAAGAGAGAGTTCAAGGCCTTAAAACTGTATGAAGTAATATATGGTAGGTGTGCATGTGGATAATGTTTTAAGTTGTACCCATAATAGAAAGGTGTCACAATACCCTAACGTTATAAACATGTCAATTTTAAATATTGTGAATGAAGCGTTTGTTGTCCTGGCTGAGCAGTGTGTTCGCACATGTCTCTCAGTTGCTTAGCTTGTGTGTTCAAGAGTGTTATTTCTAATAATAATCTTAATTTATATAGCTCTTTTTTTAACATAGTTGTCTACAGTCCTGGCTGAGTGTTGTGTTGGCACATATGAATTAAGTCACCGTTATATTTGTTTCTTGAAGGAGGCTTAAAGAAAAACGCCATGACCAGCCAAATCACCCGTAAAGATGCCGAGAAGGCGGTCTCCAAGTGGCTCATTGGTGCTAGGGACCGGGGGGGTAATAGACAGGCCCGACAGTCAACCCCTCAACAAGGACTTCAGGCTTCAGGCTCGTTTGAGGTGGAAAGAAACTAATTCTGTTTGTGACAGTGAGGGAACACTGTGCAAAAGCATGTTGTCATAAATTTTACTTAAATAAAATGTAATTAATTCTATTACTGGTATCCTTGTTATTTTAGCTTGTTTAACCCAAGGTGTTCGGGTCTGTGAGACCCATTTTCAATGTTTGCTAAAAGAAAAAGTTACGCTATTTATTAACTGTGTCCTCCTCCTAACTGGGCCTGCTGTGTCTTGTCTGTGTGCGCGAATGTTTTTTTTTCTGCACCTGCTATTCACACACAAAGTAACAAAATTGTTACATTTCAAGCACTTTCACCTGTTCTAAATAAAGTTCTAAGAAATGAGCACCAATAATGATAAAAAATCTTGTTTCTATTTTTTTTTTTTTTTTTTTTTTATAATTGAATTTCCATGTTTTCATCCATCATATGATCATAATTGTTATCTCACAGGGGTAAATGGCGAATAAGAACCATAAATTATGTATATACCATTGGTAATATTGAGCTAAAGTAAACATCTGTTAACTATTTTTACATAAATTGTTGTGGCTGTATTGATTTAAAAGCCTAATAATGTGGTGGGTCCACCAGACTCGGGGATATTGGCTGTGTAACAAAAATATTAACATCTTACAACTGTTAAAGAACTGTATGGACTGACTGTAAAATAAGAATTAAAATTTGAATTTGTTCAAATTCCAATTCCCCAAAAATAATAATAATAATAATAATGGTTATTACCCATATGGGTATAATAGCAGGGACCCATAATCAGCCCACCAGATGGGAGAAACCTGGGATGCCCAAGTAGGTTTTAGCTAGGGCCCATGTGAAGCCCACCTTCAGCCCATCTGGGCTTGCCCACATGGGGCCACCATGGAACCCCCGGACAAAATTAACTGGGCCCCATCTGGGCAGCCCAGATGGGGCCCACTCACCAGCCCATATCCATCCCTTATGGGCCCCACATGGGTGTGTTGACAGGGTCGGAGCATGTTCGCGACTCGGTTGAATCAGATCTGGACTTTGGAGCATGTTTGAGATTTTTTTTTATGTTTTATTCAGTATGTACATGGACCTACACACAAAGGTGGACACACTCTAGACTTGATCATCAGTAGGGCTCTAAACTTTTCATCCATTGGTATTAAGGACGTAGTGTCACAGATCGCAAGAGGCGAAGACTCAAGTGCAGGCAGATGGGAAGACTTTATTTATACATCACCAAAATAAACAAAAACACAACTGAAACCAGAGGAGCGTTCAAAGTTACGAGACATAGACTGAAGTCAGATTCCCAGTGAAATGCTTTCAGACAGCAAATGCAATGAGTTTGCATCCTTCTTTTCTGAGAAGATCATCCATATCAGGAAGGCGATTAGCACATCCTCAAGTAATGCAGTTAGAAGTACCAAGGGTTCACACAAAACAAGGGGAATCTGCTTTTAGTTTCTATGCCGCTCGCAGTTGGAATCAGCTTCCAGAGAGGTCAGATGTGCTAAAACACTAGTCACATTTAAATCTAGACATAAAACTCATCTGTTTAGCTGTGCATTTATTGAATGAGCACTGTGCAATGTCCGAACTCAATGCACTATATTTTCACTGTTTTTTATTTTATGTAAAATAATTTTGTAGCTGTTTTTAAATTCATTTTAATTAAGTACATTTTTTAATCATTATAAAAGTTTTAAAACTGCTTGTTTTATTTTTGTTATAATTTTTCTTTATGATTATTTTACTTTCTTTTATGTAAAGCACTTTGAATTACCATTGTGTATGAAATGTGCTATATAAATAAACTTGCCTTGCCTAGTGTGTTAGTGGGTTATATATATATATATATATATATATATATATATATATATATATATATATATATATATAACACACACATACACACACTACCGGTCAGAGTTTGGGATCAGAATGATTTTTAATGTTTTTTTTTACAGGAATTTATTTTACTCATCAAGACAGCATTTATTTGATCAAAAATACTGTAAAACATGTAATATTGTGAAATATTATTAACATTTTTCTATTTTAATATACATGAAGGTGTAATTTATTCATTTGATGTGCAGCTGTATTTTCAGCATCATTCCTCCAGTCTTCAGTGTCACATGATCTTCAGAAATCAGAACAATATGATGATTTATTATTAGAATTATCAACAGCTTTGCTAATAAATATTATTTTGGAATCTGTGATACTTCTTTCAGGATTCTTTGATGAATGAAAAGTTAAAAAGAAGAGCATTTATTTAAAATAGAAGACTTTTCTAACAATATTCACTACAGTTTAATAGTTTGGGGTCAGTAAATTTTTATCCTTTATTTAATAAGAAATTTTATTCTTTATTACATTTTAGAATCTTTTATTCAGGATGTGTTAAATTGATAAGAAGTGATATCAAAGATTAATATTGTTAGAAGAGATTTATATTTTGAATAAACGTTGTTCTTTAAAAAAAGATTATACATCGAAGAATCCTTAAAGTATCGCAGATTCCAAAATAATATTTGGTAGCACACCTATTAATAGTTCTAATAATAAATCATCATATTTTCATGATTTCTAAAGATCATGTGACACTGAAGACTGGAGGAATGATGCTAAAAATACAGCTGCACATCACAGAAATAAATTATATTTGAAAGGATATTAAAATATAAACCATAATTTTATATATTTTATTTTGATAATTTTGAATTATTACTGAGATACAACCTTTTTTTTAAACAGTTCATTGAACAATAATAAATGAAGTACCTGAAGCTGACAATGACGTAAATGTATAATAATTAGCAAAGATGGTTAATTTAGCGCTGTAAATGCGCATATGAGGGGCGGAGACGCCTGCGGAGCGTCAGACGCGAGTGAGGAACAAACACAGCAGAATGGTAGGAAACTCCACTCCTCTTATTTCTCTTTTACTATAGCGATTTATTTTTAGATGCGTGATCTGAGTCTTTCATAGAGTTGTAGAGTTATTAGAAAAATTGAGTTATTTTTTACATTCTTTGGTCGAAGTTTTCAGATCGGGACTTCGGAGCCTGTTCGCCACTCGGTTGATTCAGATCGGCACTTCGGAGCCTGTTCGCGACTCGGTTGTTTCAGATCGGCACTTCGGAGCATGGTTGGTGATGTTTACTACTGATGTTTGGTGAAATGCGCTTCGGAGTCCCGATCTGAATCAAATGTTTTGCAAAACCGCTCTGAAGCCCCGATCTCAAATGATTCGCGAAACGCGACTCCCGATCGGAATCAATGTTTTGTGAACTCGCTCTGAAGTCCCGATCAAATGATTTGCGAAACGGGCTTCGGAGTCCTGATCTGAATCAAATGTTTTGTGAATTTTTTTTCAAGCCCTGAAATGATTCATGAAATGTGCATCAGCAGGAGACTCCTAGGCGGATCCGCCTTCAAGTTCAAATTCGTTTTGGTACTGCCCAGAGTATCAGTTCCGCCTCCGGTCGGCGCCGTCAAACAGCGGATCCTGACTGAGCGAGTTCAACACACCAAGAGCAAAATCAGTCGAGATTCGAGAATTTCTTTGCTGGGACACGGTTGCGCTGAACCCTCTTTTGAGTAAGTGATTTATTGATATATTGCTACATTCAATAAACATTGGTTTTTAAATCATCATGTATATTAATGATTGTAATTATGTTGTTTGATATTAAGACAACTTTAACATGTTCACTCGTGGATAATGGTTTAGCGCTAGCTACTAGCTAGCTGTGCATTAAGTTTGCATTTTTGTAATTTTGGTATCGTGTTTGTATCTGCCATCCTTTTTATAATGAAAATTAACCTTCGGCATTTTAATCACTGTTTGAGTTGGTTCAGACAATATGCCTCCTGTTTGAATGTCAAAAAGTGCGGGCTTAACTGCTAATGTTAGCTACCGTCTATTAGCTTGATACCATCCAGCGTCACCGCTCATTTTACACAGTTTAACAACAAAACAAAACGCTAAGTGAACATTACTAGCTAAGTTACCCTTTTCATGTTGGTATTGAGCGCTATGCAGCCCATCTAACCTGGAAAACGGTCTTAATAGTATCGTTTATACAGCGTGTCTGGAGGAATAGAGATCGCTAACACATGTGACCAACTGGGCGGCAACGTCATCAGAACGCAAAGAATTATGGGTATGTTTGGCCAGTTAGCATGGTCTGGCATAGCAGGCTAGTGTTCTGGCATGAAAATAATGAAAAATTAGCGTGAAAAACGGAATATTATCCTACAAAATGCAGCGGGCTAAAGAAAACATTGTCGGACCATACTGCCTAAAACTAAATCCTAATGCAAAGATGAGATATGACGAGAAAATAAAGAGAATCAAAGGACTCGATCCTTACGAGCAGAGCGACTGGTCAAGGTTAGTAACACCCTCCAGCCCAAAAGAAGTGCATGTGAAAAGGTTGTGTTGTGGTCCTTTTACAGACAGCCTGAATAGTTTGATGACATGTTAGCTTGCGATAGTCAGATTTCAAAGTCAATCGTTTGTAAATGTTTGGGCAGCCTTAAAAATCGCTGCAACCATCTTACCAATATGACCGTGTTGCCTTTTATTTTAATCTTTTACTAAACGTGACTTTGCGTTTCATAAATGTTCTTTTTTTTGTACTTCATAGATGATGTGTAAATGAAAAAAATATTTACAACACTTTCTGCATCCCCTAATCTACAGTGTAAACTATACATCACTTGTAAATGTGTTAGGGTTAGAGGGTCTACATAATTTAAAACGCTGGTCTTGGTGAGTATCCTCAGTCAGTTAGCCCTTTATCTCAAGTGAACGTAGCCTTGTTCAAATCGGGTTTTCCGTAGCCTACATGTTAGATCTACCTGAAAACTCTAAAAACACTCTTTATAATTAAAAAAAAAATTACTCTTTTAAACATTTACAAAATGTGGTATCGGTGCATCCCTAATTAAAAAAAAAAAAATATATGTATGATTTCAATATCAAAATAATTTTACACAATTAACGCTGCCGCCCGTCTGAGATAAAGAGTTTTTTTTTTTTACATTGCTATGGGCATGATATTAAGTATATAATACAACTTTCATTCTTCAGGTCGATCGTCTATAAATCTGTTTCAATATCTTCTCAATGGTTAAGAGGATTCCCCAAGCATGACAGTGAAACATCAGACACCATGATATACTGGATATGTAACTTGAGTTAAAAAAATGAAGATATTTGTTAGATGTTTGATAAGTGCTGATCGAAATCCAAAAAAGTAGTGCTTGAATGTCCTGGAATTTCATTTAACAGAATCTGTACCAACCCTGATAGTTAATCATGTACAAGACATTTGCAAATGACTTGTAACAGAATTTACAAAACATACTTAAAATGATAGTATATCACTTGCTAATAATTTATGAATGTTTTGTAAATGATTAGTTCATCATTATTTAACCACTGACTTATAAAATACGTACAACTGAACGTTATTATAAAGTGTTACCCTCTTTGGCAACTCAAAATCAAACCTAGTCTGACCATAACTCCCTGAGCAGCTGATGGCTACTTTACACACGCAGATTGTTCAATCAGGTAGACCTATACCTGATGTTATTTTTAACACAATGCAATAGTTAGTGCGTCAGTAAAAACGGACGGACACGCTCACTTATTTAGTAAGGAAAGTAAGCTACTAAAAATATTCCTGTTAACTATCAAGCTAATCATAATAATAAAAAGCCTACCCTTTTGACATGCAGTAAATCTTCAAAAGTTTTTTTTAGGCTTATTTACAATATTGTTCGGTTAAAATTACAAAGCAATTCAGATTTAAGCTTATGTTTATATTTCTGTAGTAGCCTAGGCTAGAAATATTTATTAGTTTATCTTACAATTTCTTTTATCCTACAGCAAGAACAGAAGGGATTTTGAAAATGAGATAAACGGGTCCAAAACGGACCAGGGCCAGATGAGACAGTATGGTGGCGGATATGTTTCAATTTGCAGGACCCAAACGGGCCCACCGTGGAGGTAAGGTTTTAATCGTGGAGCGCGGTGCAACGGCGGGTCCGGGATCCGAATTCGTATCGGATCCGTCATTGCCCGCAAGTTGACGCCGGTACAGTTCCGTTCCGGAAGCCGCAACATGGCCGCGCAGTACTTTTTGCTGTGTGGGGGAGTCCCGATCTAAATCAATGTTTTGCAAATCCGCTGGGACTGATCTCAAATGATTTGCGAAACGTGCTTCGGAGTCCCGATCCGAATCAAATGTTTTGCGAACTCACTCAAAAGTCCTGATCTCAAATAATTTGCGAAACGCGCGTCAGAGTCCCGATCTATTTTTTTTTTTTTTTTTTTTTTAAAGAGTAGAACTAGAATAGTGAGTGCTAAAGTTAGAGGGTCAAATAAATATATGATAAATAATAATAATAATAAACGATGAAAACATAGGCTATTTAAGTTCTCCTTGCTCCACAACAAATCCTTTAAATTTAACAGTATTTAGACTAGAGAATATAATTAAAAGATATAAGAAGCTACATGAATTCACAAGCCAAAACGAATAAAAACTCAACAATAATTAAAAATGAAACTCAAACTAAAGTTGGGTCTCTCATTCGACACAAAATCACAGTTTTCTGTAAATATTATTTACGTACTTCACTCGCTTCCAATATCCACGTAAAACAAAATGTTTTACATCAGGGCAGTAAGGTGATAACGCTTATCGGTACAGATTTTACTACATAAAAACTGAGCAGTGTGTGTTTGTGTTTAAAGTTACCGTTTTTTTATTATGATAATGAACAGACAGAGCTTAACTGCACGCACATGCAGCGCCAGAGCAATCACTTGAATTTTTTTCCTTCTAACAGCAGAAGTACAATTCTCTACTTATAATAATTTTGCTAAATGGTAAAATAAATGTTCAGCAATATCTTTAAAATATATTTGAATTTTGGCACAAAAAAACATTGTTACATCTAATCCCGCATTAGTTTGTGTCTGCACACCCCATGGCAAACCAAAATATTCAAATAAGAGGTTGAAATTAGATCAGATCCAAATTAATTAAACTCTAACAAACCATACCTATTTTTAGAACATTTTTTGTAACAAAATATCTGAAAAGATATGTGTTTTTGTTTGTAATTACAGATGCAGTCATAAAGTGGGGCAGCATAAAATATATATTATTATTATTTATTTATTTTTCGTTGTTATGGCCTATATCTGACATATTATTAAATGTGTTTTGTTGTTACTTTTTTGTCAGTTGTCCTATTTTGAGAGTAATTATTAATGGGCTAATAATAGGCCAGACTCCTGATCTGAATCAAATGTTTTGTGAACTCGGTTGAAGCCAAATGATTCGCAAAACGCGATTCGGAGTCCTGATCTGAATCAAATGTTTGGCGAACTCGGTCGAAGCCAAATGATTTGCAAAATGCGATTCGGAGTCCCGATCTGAATCAAATTGTTGGCGAACTTGGTCGAAGGCAAATGATTCCCAAAACGCGATTTGGAGTCCCGATCTGAATCAAATCTGTCGAAGCCAAATGATTCGCAAAACGCGATTTGGAGTCCCGATCTGAATCAAATCTGTCGAAGCCAAATGATTCGCAAAACGCGATTCGGAGTCCCGATCTGAATCAAATGTTTGTCGAACTCGGTCAAAGCCAAATGATTCGCAAAACGCGATTCGGAGTCCCGATCTGAATAAAAATGTTTGTCGAACTTGGTCGAAGCCAAATGATTCGCAAAACGCGATTCGGAGTCCCGATCTAAATCAAATCTTTCGAAGCCAAATGATTCGCAGAACGCGATTCAGAGTCCCGATCTGAATCAAATGTTTGTCGAACTCGGTCGAAGCCAAATGATTCGCAAAACGCGATTCGGAGTCCTGATCTGATCAAATGTTTTGGGAACTCCGACGTCCAGTCTCAAATGATTCGCGAAACTCCCGATCTGAATAAAATTTGCAAATCCGCTCCGAAGTGCTTGAGATGCTCCGCATTTGCAGGATTTCCTAATGCCACCACCAGGTGTTTCCGGTTACTGCTGTGTCACATAGCAACGGTGCGAGAGGAGCACTGACGAGAGTACAATCCTGTCAGGAGAGGTGGAGACAGAACTGCTTGTTTTTGCTCTTATGTTTTACGTCATAATGGAGGAGACGGTGATGGTTCTCAGCCAAGACCGAGTCCAGGTAAATTACACTGGTTTGCTGCATCCTTTGTCGGATTACAACTTTAAATGCAGGTACTGGTTTGGAGCTTACTTGAATAATGTAATGATACATATGAAAAACTAATAAATAAACAAACTCGCGCGCGCACACACACACACACACACACACACACTGAACGGGACTGATAGATCGGTAGGGGTGTTGATGCTAATCCACCACGGGACTCCGGTAAGAAGTGTGACAGGAGACAGGGCACTGTTCAACTCTTTATCTGAAGTATTTTAGGGTTCACAGCAGATGGCACAACATTGCTCCAATTAGACTGGATATTGTACAAGTTATGGCCACAAAGTGTTAAATGTGGTCTTTCTGAAATAAACAGAATAAACAAACATCAGTTTACATCTGCTAAATGTAAATTACAGACGTGTAATGAAAACTAACAACTTTCTACTGTCACATTATACATTAATCAACATGAGAGGATTAACGGTAGTGAGCATACACATTTGAATCACTGTATATCTTAAATATAACAACATTATAAACAATGTAAAGTTCGATTACACAAGTTGAGTATTTAAACACAACAACGAAATTAACATAGCTGACCTATAATCAGGAATGATTAAATAAACTTACATTCAATCACGCACATTAACACCTGATGAAAATGGCGGAGCAATCAGCTATTGAAAGTGAAAGTGAAACCGGAATAGCGGAACTCACATAAACTAGCGGCACACATTCATAATAATAGTCCTTCCACTATAAACACACATAGGGAATTTAGAACAGCCGCCCCCAGATTAGCATAGCTAATATGTCTAATGATAAATTCCCTAGTCGTTGGAGTCCGCTTCACCTCCGTCCGGAAGTGCCGGAAGTCTGACAAGTTTGGCCACAGGTCGTAGGTATAGGCGATCATTGACCTGTACTTGAGCTGACCTGACATGTCCATCAGCACTGGGTATCAGTTTGACAACCCGACCAATTGGCCATTGGGCTCTGGGAAGCTGCGGGTCGATTATCATGACCACCGTGTTCTCAGCTAGATCTTGAGTTACCCGCTGCCATTTCTGGCGAGTCTGGAGACCCGGTAGGTAGTGTTGTATAAAGTAAGACCAGAAATGATCGATGATAGTCTGGGAATGACGCCAGCGACGCTTGGACAAGGGCTCAGGGGTGTAGACCACCTGGGGAAGCGAGGCGTCTCGCCACCTCATGAGAAGCATATTTGGGGTAATTGGATCCAAGTCTGCCACGTCGGATGAAACGTATCCCAAGGGCTTGCTGTTCAGGATACCCTCTACTTCGATCAGTACAGTCTGTAGGACATCTTCAGGCACAGACTGACTCCCGATGACTACTCGCAGTGCAGACTTCACAGATCGGATCTCCCTTTCCCATGCGCCTCCGAAGTGGGGTGCGGCGGGAGGATTCATCCTAAAAGTGATCTGATAGCTAGCCAGCTGCTCCTGCAGTCTGGGCTCCATCTCCTTGAAAGCTTCTCGCAGTTCGGTCTCGGCTCCCCGGAAGTTAGTACCCTGATCTGATATGATCTCAGATGGGGTTCCTCTGCGTGCTATGAAGCGCCTTAATGCCAGTAAGAATGCATCAGTGTCAATGCTGCTGAGCAAGTCAAGGTGAATGCATCTGGTTGTCAGGCACTTGAAGATGACGCCCCATCGCTTCTCCGTCCGACGGCCAATCTTAACCATGAATGGCCCGAAGCAGTCGACTCCAGTAGAGAAGAAGGGGGGTTGGTACAATCTTAGGCGAGCTGAGGGTAAGTCAGACATAATAGGTAGAGTCGGCTTAGCTCTCCACTTCTGACATTCTATGCACTCTCTCTGGTGTCGTTTGATGGCTTGCCTGCCCCTTAGGATCCAGAAATGGCGACGGAGCTCTGCGAAGACCCTATCAGGTCCTGGATGGAGTAGACGCTCATCGAAGTGCTTAACGATGAGTTTTGTCACCTGATGATGGGGATCTAGAACCACTGGGTGTATCTCGGTTTTGCTGAAGCCATCCAATCGCCGTAGCCTACCTCCCACACGAATTAGGCAGAACTCAGGGTCGAACTCGGGTGCAAGCGTGTTCAGACGGCTGGCTGTGGGCACCTGGTTCCCTGATTTTAAGGCCTTGAATTCCTCTGGGAAAGACTCCTCCTGACATTGACTCAAGATAAGAGCTTCTGCACGCCTGTATTCTAACGATGCTTTACTAGTATCTTGGGCGGCCGCCCCATGGAGGGACCGGTAGGTCGCGTCGACTAAGGCACTCCAAGAAGTATATTGAGATGCATCAGGCATGTCTGGATTTCGATCGTCTGTGACTAATCCACAGAAAACAGCTTTCCTTGTTTCTGAGGTATCCTCTCGGGCCTCTGCCAGGGGCTTGACTGGCCAATGATCTGGCGGTTCACGGAGGAATCCTGGGCTTCGACTCCACATGTCAGAGTTAGCCAGCTCCTTGAGCGTTCTCCCTCTGGTAATATCGTCCGCCGGGTTATTTGAGGAGTCAACGTATCGCCAAGAGTGGAGCTCAGTCAACTCTTGTATTTCTGCCACTCTTGTCCCGACGAACACTTTGTATCTACAGGACTCAGACTGGATCCAGGTCAGTACTGTAGTCGAGTCAGTCCATAATGTCACTGTCTCTATGGCAATGGTTAGCTCCTGTTTGAGAAACTGTGCAAGCTGAGCGCTAGTCAATGCTGCACACAGCTCGAGACGTGGCATCGACAGTTGACGCTTGGGGGCTACCCTAGAGCGAGCCATGACAAAGGTAGTGTGGATCTTACGGTGTTGCTCTGCACGGAGATAAGCCACCGACCCATAGGCAACCTCGGATGCATCGCCAAACACATGAAGGCTTAATTTTGATTTCTCCACATCAAAGTCAGCAGGAAGATAGCACCTTGGAAGCGTGAGCTTATAGAGATCAGGCAGCTCCTTCTCCCATACGGTCCACTTCTCCAGCAGGTCTGCAGGAAGATTCGGATCATCCCAATCTCTCGGTTTGTTCCAGAGTCTCTGAACGAGAACCTTGGCACGGGTGGTGAAAGGAATGGAGAATCCTAGAGGGTCATATTGCGTTGCCAAGACCTTATAAATATACCTCATGGTCGGATGATCCTCTGCTAGTGTACGATGCCTGTAACCCAGGCTGTCTTCTAGGCAGTGCCACATTAAGCCAAGAGCCGGCTCCAATGGGTCTGAATGATTTTGCCGTAACCACAATTCGATGCTCTCTGAACGAGCCTTAGATGGGAGGTGCTGGACAACAGAAGGGATATTAGTGGCCCACTGTCTGATTTCAAAGCCCCCGGAGGCTAAGAGAGGCCTCATCTTGTCAATTAGTCGCTTGGCTTCCTCAGCAGTGGGAAGGCTCTGTAGGCAGTTGTCCACGTAGAAGCTCCGCTCTATGGACTGCAATACTTCCTCATTGCCGAACTGCTGGCAGCGAACGTGCATCTGCAGCGCGAAGGTGGCGCAGCAGGGGCTGCAGGTCGTCCCGAAAGGCAAGACTTGCCATTCATAGATGTCTGGCGGGTCCTTTCTGCGCATGTTCCTCCAAATGAACCTCAGAAGGGGTCTATCCTCCGGTAGGAGTCTCACTTGGTGGAACATACCACGTATATCCCCACTGATGGCGACTGCGTACTGCCGGAACCGCAGAAGTACTCCTAGCAGTGAGGCACCGAGGGTAGGACCTGGAAGCAACTGCTGGTTAAGAGACATACCTTGGTAGGCAAAGGAACAATTGAAGACCAACCTGTATTTGCCATTATGCTGCACGAGGTGGTGTGGTATGAACCACGACTCCTCGTCTACCTGCTGGCCTTCTGATGGTACCCTGACAACATACCCTGAATCAAGGAGCTTCTGTATTTCAGCTTCGTACACCTTAGCCCTCTCAGGGTCTCTACTCAGGTGTTTCTCAGTGTTCCTGAGGCTGGACAAAACAGATTCCATAGTCCCCTTCAGCGGTGGAGCGTTTGGCGCACGAAGGAGTGGAGTAGCGTAGCGCCGGACTCCGTCAACTTCTACTCGTCGCGTCTTGGTCTCCAACATGTCTGCAGCCATCTGATCCTGTTTAGACCGAGTTATAACTTTCTCGCTGCGAGATGGAAGGACATCAAGCTGCCAGAGTCGTTCAACATGCTGATAGACAGGATCTCGCAGTGGTGTAAGAGAAGTGAACAAACACTGAGATGAAGGTATCTGATGTGGGAGCAATCCATCTGGTCCCTGGAGGACCCAACCGAGCTGCGTGCGTACAGCGACTGGTCCGCCCGCTGGGCCCAATCTGATGGGCTCCTTTGGGGTAATTAATGTAGGATAATCAGACCCAATTAAAATTAAGGGTTGGACCCTAGCAAAAGATGGAATGGGGATCCCTCTGAGATGGTGATAACATCGCTGGAGCCTCTTGATGGGGTAGGTTTGCTCGGTAAGCGTGAGGAGAGGCGCGGTGAAGATACCTGTAAGGCTGTGCTTCTCCTCTGGCCTTGACTGTGGGGAAAGCAGCAAGTCAATTGACTGCCCCTTCAATTCTGTGATGTCATGTCGGATGGTACGAAGGGCCATAATCTCTTCTCTTCCATCAATACCAAGTTGCTGGACAGCTGCAGGAAGGATGATACTCCGCTGAGCCCCATCATCCAAGATAGCGTAAGTTGAAATAGACCTCTTGCCTCTCCACAGAAGCACTGGAACTACTTTCAAGTACACACGACCCGTGAAACTAGGAGAAGTGAGATATGCACGCTCGTGAGAAGTTGTCAGCAGCACACTGCTAGGACCATCCTGGGCAATGGAATGCAGCACTCCGAGATGTATATTACCACAATCCCTGCAGGGCTTCTTCAGAGTACATTCCTCCCATTTATGACTTGTGCGTCCACATTTCCAGCATCTTTTCCCATCCTTTATCCACTTCAGAATCTGATCAGGTGAGCACTCAGTGATTTTGCTACACTGTGACAGGTAATGCTCCTGACTCTTACAAAACAGACACAAACGCTTCAGTCTCCTGGCCGATGACTGAGAATTAGCAGCATTGGTATGGACAGACTGCCCTGTGCTAGCTTCCATGGGCTGTTCACTTCCATGATAGACTGCAGTGGATCGAGTCTGGGGCTTGGGTACAGACTGGCGGTCCTTACGTGAGACCTGTACTCTCTCTGTCTGGTAGCGCTGCACCATCTTGGTAGATAAACGCTGCGCTTCCGCCTTGACCTTCAACCAGTCAGCAAGGTCATGCAGGTTATATGGATTTAGGCTGTCAGTGTGCAATCGGCCTCGTAACTGTAAATGCTCTATAAAGCTGTCTCTGTAGTGTTTGGGCAACTTACTGAGTAATCTATCGACATGCCCTGTACAAGAGAGCTCTCGTCCCTGTGGCCCCTCAAGTGACATCAGCATACCAACTAGTAAGTCAACATTGAGTGCAAAACTCTGAAAGGCCTTTGCATCACCAACTCTAATATCAGGTGAGTTCAGCAGGGCTGCGATCTCGCTCTGTGCCAGTTGATGAGGCTGGCCATACTGCCGTTGCAATGCTATCATAGCTGCCATATAGGGCGCAGGATGATGTCGGCATGCTTGGGCAATTAACCTAGCTTCCTCAAGAACCAACTGCTCCATCAGTACCCTGTATTTATAGTGCTCTGTAAGCTCGGTGTGAGGATTGAGAAGATTATCCAAGGCCATCTTCAGGTCTGTGAACTCCCTCTCACTATCGTTCACAAGCTTAGGCAAGGCTGGAATTGGAACTGGTTGTAGCTGGGGTGTAACTGGCAGAGGCTGGTAAACCGGAAAAGGAGGTGGTGGTTGGCAAACCACTGAAGGGGGATACCCAGGCTGCACAGGAGTGTGGACGGGAGGCTGAGCAGGGTGATACCCAGCAGTCTGTAGAGGAGGGCGATACGGGTCAGAGACAGCGAACGACTGCCGTGTGGCTTGGCTCGGCATGTGAGCCTGTAACTGATATACAGGGGGTACTAAAGGCCTATACGCTGTAGTGGTCAAAGGCAGCTTCACTGAAGTAACAGTATGTGGCAGTGATGAGGTAAGCTGACATGTAGAATCTACTGTGCTGAACAGAACCCCCTGCTGTGGCGTTACATGTGGTACAGATAAGGGGGGAGCACCACGATATGTCGAAGTAGTACCATATGCAGCAGGAAGGGTGCCTTGTGTTACGTGCCACAAAACTGACTGCTGAGAAATATCAATGTGGGCTGTCTGAGCTTGAAATGACTGGCCTAAATGCGGAAGCGGGACAGATGAGACTGCAGTAGCCTTTGGTCTGACTACAGGTGGTGAAGTAGTTTGGGCTCGTACATCTACCTGGAATATGGGTGATGCAGCACCACTACTGAATGAATCACACTCGGATGGGCTGTGATACCCTGGAGGAGCTACTGAAGAGCTAAGATGACCGACAGATCTCTCAACATCCAACTGATGACTCATAGCGGATACTTCTCCATACTGCACCAGCGATAGATCACCCATGGGCAGCTGCTCCACAGTCGAGACTGGCTCGGCCTGTCCACTGAGGTCGAACTGCGCTGCTAGAGAATCCATCCTTGGTAGGTGGTATGGACTTTCGTGAAGAACAGGGTCTGGTATGAGAGACTTCGGCAAGGCTACATCATAAGCTTGCAGACGTGTGGAAAGCTGACGTGCTCTCGCCTGTGTGCGAACACCGTGTGTCGTATCAGGGGAATGAAGTAGGCTCTGTTGCTCCATATCACCGAAGTGAATATAGCATCCGGCTCGAAGGACCAAAATGAACGGGACTGATAGATCGGTAGGGGTGTTGATGCTAATCCACCACGGGACTCCGGTAAGAAGTGTGACAGGAGACAGGGCACTGTTCAACTCTTTATCTGAAGTATTTTAGGGTTCACAGCAGATGGCACAACATTGCTCCAATTAGACTGGATATTGTACAAGTTATGGCCACAAAGTGTTAAATGTGGTCTTTCTGAAATAAACAGAATAAACAAACATCAGTTTACATCTGCTAAATGTAAATTACAGACGTGTAATGGAACTAACAACTTTCTACTGTCACATTATACATTAATCAACATGAGAGGATTAACGGTAGTGAGCATACACATTTGAATCACTGTATATCTTAAATATAACAACATTATAAACAATGTAAAGTTCGATTACACAAGTTGAGTATTTAAACACAACAACGAAATTAACATAGCTGACCTATAATCAGGAATGATTAAATAAACTTACATTCAATCACGCACATTAACACCTGATGAAAATGGCGGAGCAATCAGCTATTGAAAGTGAAAGTGAAACCGGAATAGCGGAACTCACATAAACTAGCGGCACACATTCATAATAATAGTCCTTCCACTATAAACACACATAGGGAATTTAGAACACACACAGTAGTTCAAATGCTGACTGATATGTTACAAAGGTGCGATTTTATATAGTTTTTTGTCTTGACCAAGGTGATCCTATGTAGACAGGTTTGCAACCCATTTTTTAAGTAGTTAAAGCATAAAAATAAAACTGAAAAAAGATTGTAGCATAGCTCAATGTTCAACAGCAGCAATCACCGCTGTGCAGTGCTCTGTTTGAATTTAATATTCTGACAATAAATGTAAGGAAGTACATTAGTTAAGTTTACTCGTACAAATATAAAGTACTAAGTTTTGTTTTTCTCACAGGACATCAGCACTACAGAAAAAGATTCACAAAGAGTGGACTGCAGCTGGAGTCAGTGCTTCAAGAACCACTACACACAGACGTATGTTATACTCTAATTTTCTAAGATAATGAATTTGGGGTTTTCCTTAGTTGTCAGATATAAATAAATATATCAGTCTGTGTGTAATGAATGAATATAATATACAAGTTTCACTTTTTGAATTTAAATTATGATATTCTAATTATATGACCAGCACCTGTATACACAGAATGACTAATTGAACTGCTTTTATAGTTTTAATAATTAATTTATTTGTAATGAATAAAGGGATTTTACATTTGATTATTTGGTTTTCTTACTTGAATGCTTTTGTTCGGATGTAAAATAAAAAAGTGAATTATTAAGAAAAGAACTGCAGGAAAAGATGTAATGTTGCGCAGTGATTTTGGTTTGGAACCTTTAGAAAATAGAAAAGAGTTGACTTTGCCAACTCTTTCAACTTCATAAGGGTGTAGCTCAGTCATTTTATATTTTTATATATATATATATATATATATATATATATATATATATATATATATATATATATATATATATATATACAGTTATACATCATTTTGAAGGACTTTGTAATGAGAAAAAAAACCTCAACTGATTTCTGCTCATTGTGACTAACTTTGCCAGCACAGGTCACATATGCAACTTAAATTTCCACTTGAGAGTGGTCAGATTTAAAGTCTGAGATTAGTCCATCAGTTCTTGAATTTAAATTTTTGTTTATGTGTGTGTGTGTGTGTGTGTGTGTTCAAAACAAGAGTGTCTGTCTCAGAAGCTGAAGAAAGGTCACACCTTAAAGGAAATAAACGCCTCCTAAGTGTACGGAAATACCTGGCTGAGGAGATCAGTGACAAACCAGATAAAACTGTCAGTGGTAAGTGTTTACATATCCATATCTGAATGGAATTGCTACAACCTCATATCTAATATGACTCGAAGTGAATAGAGACTATGTACCATAAAAAGTAGATAATGTAATTATTCAAGCCTATTTGTGAAACTGGACCACAAAACCAAGGGTAATTGTTGGTAATTGGTAATTGTTTTTATTTTATTTTTTAGATTTTTATTTCAATAATAATAATAAATATGTTTTCCATTGATGCATGGTTTGTTAGGAGGACAATATTTGTCTGAGATACAACTATTTAAAAATCTGGAATCTGATAGTGCTAAAAAATCTAAATATTGTGAAAAATATTTCAAAAGCAAAGCATTTTATTAATAAAAAATTAAGTTGATACATTTATGGTAGGGAATTTACAAAATATATTCATGGAACATTATCTTTTTTTAAATCCTAATGATTTTAGGCATGAAAGAAAAATCAATAACTTTTTTGAGGCTGCGATATAAATATATGTATGGATAATCTCACATACTGGTAATGTGGTTTAAGTGGTACATTGTCCTAATGAATTGTCCCTTTTTTTTTTTTTTTTTTTTTTTTTTTGCAGGTCTGAGACAGCTACAAGCCACAAAAACAGTTCATAGTTCCTGCATTTCTATAATGCATTAATGAATAACAATAATTAAAATAAAATGTAATGTCAAGGTTTTGTGTTAATTCCAGCTTTGTTGAGTATTCTGTGAATAATTTTGATTTTAGGTGCATATTCTTAATTCTTTGCAAAACAACCTGAACTGTTTGCTATTGAAAGGTTGGTATGAAGTTTAAATAAATAAAAAAATATATATTCTTGACAAAACCTGTGTACAGTTTGTATTAATAATTTAAATTATTTACTTATATTAATTAATGGCCTAATTACCAGCTATCAGTTAAACATTCAAATCAGAACCAATGTAAAACTGCAACGAAAACTATTAAATATATGCAAATAAAGACCAGTACAAACTTGCAATGGAACCATCAGAACCATTACAAAACTGACGGAAACCATTGAATTTGTTTTTATAAAGACCAATACAAACTTGTAATGGAACCATCAGAACCAATACAAAACTGTGATGGAAACCATTATGTGCAAATCGTGACCAATACAAACTTGTAATGGAAACCAATACAAACCAATAAATCCTAATGGAATATGCCCAAAACACACTACGTAATGGAAACCATTTGGTAATGGTTTTAATGGTTAATTGCTGATGGTTTGTAATGGTTTTGTAATGGAAACCATTAGAATTTCTGTAATGGTTTCTATTGTTTTTTTCAGCAGGGTGGTTTCAGCGATAGCAGCGTTAACCCCCATGGCAACGAACAAACTAAATGTAATATACATTCACTGAACGAAGAAAGTGAAAATAAAATGAAAGCAGCCAATGGGAAGAAGAGAAAAAAAAATCAATTACATAGGCTTGGATCTGGAGAATTTCAAGCCATTAACAGTTATGTAGGAACCTACTGTATGTAGCACACTGTCACATACGGATTATGACTGTAAATTCATTGTATGTCATTTATTAAGTAAATTACTTTTCATTGACTTTAAATGTGCTGTGAATAAGTGCAGAGCACCATGGCTGAAAACATGGCTGTAACTCGTAGAGTCAATACACCTCTATGTTCCCTTTTATTTTATTTTTTTACAAACTCATAGTTGCTTCCGAGGATTCAAGATCCAATAATTTATTGTCATTTCAACTCAGTCGAAGGGGATTTTGATGGTGAGCTCACAAAAAACAAAACACCTCCCACACATTTGTACATTACAGTAAATAACATATTACATTATGGTAAACACATTTTTTTTTTTAGATTAGATTAGATTCAACTTTATTGTCATTATGCAGAGTACAAGTACAGAGCTAATGAAATGCAGTTAGCATCTAACCAGAAGTGCAAGAATATAGTGTTTTATATACATAAAAGTGCAGAGTAAGTGAAGCTATGATATACAGAATGTACAGTGGAGTTGCTATATACAATATTGATCAGAGTATATACAGAATATAAATAACAATGCAATGTAGGGATTGTATGTACATTATGAACAGAGCAATGAAGGATTATATATATATTATGAACAGCAGGAACGTGAGAACAGTGGTAATAAATACAGTTGGATGAGTGTGCAAAAATATTGTTGAACAATGTATTCTATGCAAAATAACAGTAGTGCAATATTTTTTATATAAATATTTTACTGTGCTTGTACAGTAACAATTATAGACAGTTTATTTTTTCATTTTGTACTCATACAGACAGACTAGTGGGGATATGTATGCTTAAATACAGTGCCTAAGCTTTAAAATAGATCAGACCTAGTAAAACAACATGTCTGCACAAGTAATGCAGTAAAGTAATTACATTTTATATATATATATATATATATATTATAATTATATTATATGTGGGTGAAACATCACAGTGGCTTGATGTCATTTTCTTTCCAGCTGTTGGAGACCTTGAATGAGAGCAGCTTACTGCAGTCCTAAAGATTTAAGGAAAACATAGATTTATGGGAGGAAGAGTGATCTTTTTCACAAGTTTAATTAATATTTCATGGACTCAGGCCATGAAATTCTGCAACAATGATTAACCTCTTGAGGCTTTGAGCTGTCAAGATGTGATAGCAGGTATTCCTCTAAACATGCGGGTTCTGTGTAATGGATCAACCACACTTGTACCATAGCTTTGATTCCTCACAAGGCCAAAGTTGGCATCCAATGTGACAATCATATCTCCATCCGCCTGGAAAACAAACACTTACAGTAACACTGGTTTTGTACCCGCACCAGGTTTATACATTTATACTATTACTATTCTATTACAATACTACATACACAAATTAACTTTTAAGTTTGATATTAATTCAGATTTTAATTCTATGCCATTAATTTAATCAAACAAGAACCACGCTGGAATTATAACCAACCTTTGGACATGCTGGGCATATTGTTCCATCATTTAATTGTGGGCAAATATCAACCAAACCTCTTTGTCGGAAGTGGTGATGCCTAAAGTGGGATATGGGGTGTTACAAAAACCCTCAATAGAAACCTGACACTCCAGTGACAGAGAAACCGAAAGCTCTAGCAGAGGGATGGAGAAGGCTGTCTGTCTGGGGCTTGTGGCTGTTGCTGGTCAGAGCCCATATCTCAGCAGAGTACAGGTTTCTGGTTAACACGCACACATGGTGACTGTAACGGTGCAGAGCCGTCCTGCCAAATATAAAGAGCATAAAAACATAACCTAGTACTACTATAGAGACTACCATATCAGTATAAATTAAATTAAATGTATGCATTTAGCAGACGCTTTTATCCAAGGCGACTTACAGTGGATTCAGGCTATACATTTTTACCCATCATGATAGTAAAACTATACATTTAGTTTATATAGTATAGACTAAATCACTTGAGTGTGTCACATATAACTTAATGTTTGTATTTATTGGAATCAACAAACAACTTTGATTAATTCTTTAAAGGAAATCATAACTCCACATGTAATAGGATTGAATTCCTTAACCTGTCAATAAAATTAAATACATTAAGATTTTGTATCAGGTAAAATGACAAACCTGTGCTGACAATGATCTTCATGTCCTTTGTGTTCACAGCATGGGTGCCATGGGCTTCAGGTAAATATAAGAATAACCCCAGGGAGGATGGCTCATAGTAAACACTCTGTAAGAAAGATGGATAGCTCTAATGTTTTTAAAACAACAAACTTGTGACACTAACAGTTGATACTGCATAGTGCTAAAACAATTTGAAGTATCTAATGATTCTGTTGAGATTACGGTGAGTTTGCTGTCTGTATGCAAGTATAGCAATAGCAATGTAAGACTGTATGCTACTGTTCTTACGTTTCACTTTTCAGGAAGATGCAGTGAATTTCTGTGAATCCTCTTCAGGCAAACCTCACAGAACACTGCAGTGGAGCTGCACTCAATGCACCTATAATCAGCATGTTCTCAGCAGACACCACACTGGGTAGTGACTGGTGCCGAACATTCAAACATCACCTTAAGCATCTCATCCTTGACTGCATCCCAGGCATGAAGCTCTCTCTTCTTTGCCTTACTGTATGCACTCTCAGAACAGCTTGGTGTCGCATCATCAGGTTCAGTCAGTTGAGATGTAATAGAAGCGTCTGAAGGGTGGGTCTGTTTGTAGCTGGGCTGGGGAAGACCTTGACTGAGGTAAGAAAACTTTGCATGGCCAGCGATAGACCTCCTCACCAACTTAATTTTAACGTTCCTGAAACGTGGGGTCATCTTAAGTGCTTTTCCCATATCTGAAATCAAATATTTGACAATTATTACATAAAGCAAAGTGCAACCCGTACCGTACTTCTTATCACAGCCTAAAAGACAGAAACACATGAGTGAAAATTGGATGCAGTCAGATGAGGGATATTTGGTGCGATAGTTAGATACAGCTAGCTAGATAACTAGATATATAGATTGCAAGATAGATAGATAGATAGATAAATACACATCGAGCTAGATAGATTATATAAATAGATACACAGCTAGCTAGCTATATATATAAACTGCTCAAAAAAAATAAAGGGAACACTTGTGGGTTATATTGTGTTGTTAAGTATTCCCTTTATTTTTTTGAGTATAGATAGAAAGACAGATCCAAAGCCTCCTGATATAGGATCAAATCCAGCCAAGCTTGGTTCAAACCCACAGAACTTTATTTTACACTCTAGTCAAGATCCCAAGGTTTCCAAACAGCCGTAAAATACGTCTTGTGTTTAATATTTCCCTCAAGTCAATATGGGTTACATTAGTCCAATGATCCGGCTTCAGTGAGGCGTTATCGAGCATACACAATATGCAATAAGCCGGTATGAGTGTAAAAAGTAATTTTGACAGTTTAACTAGAAACTTAATTCCCCCATTAGCTTCAGGCGTAAACACACTCATATTAGCAACGTTAATGCTCACATAATAAAGCATGCAACGTTAACGTAACGACACGCTAATAACGTAATATTGTCTAGCGATAACGTTTGCAGATGCATCGCAATACGGTTATCTCATGTCAACAATCATGACACGCAATACGAGTGTATGTATTGTTTTCCATTACAGTTTAAATGCTCATTTTTATAATTTAAATAGTCTTACCTGAAAATATTAAGCAGGAAATATCGCAACGTTGCCGCTTTCGTCCAGTAGACTTCCGATTACCGGTGAGCAGGAATTCTGGGATTGGATCTGGAGTCTTCTCTTGTATATTTGTGGGTGATCAACCATTTGGATGGATGATCACGGCCTTCTGAGCCTACTAGTAGGCACAGGACGCCCCTCCTGGTCCAATTCTATGGGCTGATAACTGCTGATAACGCCCCATTCAATCGAGTGATAACGTTCGAATCGCGGAGCATCAGAAGCGCGTGAGGACCAAACACAGCAGAACGGTAGGAAACTTCACTCCTCTTATTATTTCTCTTTTATGATAGCGATTTATTTTTAGATACGTGATCTGAGTCTTTCATAGAGTTGTAGAGTTATTAGAGAAATAGAGTTATTTTTTACATTCTTTGGTCGAAGTTTTCAGATCGGGACTTCGGAGCCTGTTCGCGACTCGGTTGATTCAGATCGGCACTTCGGAGCCTGTTCGCGACTCGGTTGTTTCAGATCGGCACTTCGGAGCATGTTTGGTGATGTTTACTACTGATGTTTGGTGAAATGCGCTTCCGAGTCCCGATCTGAATCAATGTTTTGCGAATCCGCTCCGAAGTCCCGATCTCAAATGATTCGCGAAAAGCGCATCGGAGTCCCGATCTGAATCAAATGTTTGGCAAAACCACTCTGAAGCCCCGATCTCAAATGATTCGCGAAACGCGACTCCGACTCCCGATCTGAATCAATGTTTTGTGAACTCGCTCCGAAGTCCCGATCTCAAATGATTCGCGAAACGGGCTTCGGAGTCCCGATCTGAATCAAATGTTTTGTGAATTTTTTTTCAAGCCCTGAAATGATTCATGAAATGTGCATCAGCAGGAGACTCCTAGGCGGATCCGCCTTCAAGTTCAAATTCGTTTTGGTGCTGCCCAGAGTATCAGTTCCGCCTCCGGTCGGCGCCGTCAAACAGCGGATCCTGACTGAGCGAGTTCAACACACCAAGAGCAAAATCAGTCGAGATTCGAGAATTTCTTTGCTGGGACACGGTTGCGCTGAACCCTCTTTTGAGTAAGTGATTTATTGATATATTGCTACATTCAATAAACATTGGTTTTTAAATCATCATGTATATTAATGATTGTAATTATGTTGTTTGATATTAGGACAACTTTAACATGTTCACTCGTGGATAATGGTTTAGCGCTAGCTACTAGCTAGCTGTGCATTAAGTTTGCATTTTTGTAATTTTGGTATCGTGTTTGTATCTGCCATCCTTTTTATAATGAAAATTAAGCTTCGGCATTTTAATCACTGTTTGAGTTGGTTCAGACAATATGCCTCCTGTTTGAATGTCAAAAAGTGCGGGCTTAACTGCTAATGTTAGCTACCGTCTATTAGCTTGATACCATCCAGCGTCACCGCTCATTTTACACAGTTTAACAACAAAACAAAACGCTAAGTGAACATTACTAGCTAAGTTACCCTTTTCATGTTGGTTTTGAGCGCTATGCAGCCCATCTAACCTGGAAAACGGTCTTAATAGTATCGTTTATACAGCGTGTCTGGAGGAATAGAGATCGCTAACACATGTGACCAACTGGGCGGCAACGTCATCAGAACGCAAAGAATTATGGGTATGTTTGGCCAGTTAGCATGGTCTGGCATAGCAGGCTAGTGTTCTGGCATGAAAATAATGAAAAATTAGCGTGAAAAACGGAATATAATCCTACAAAATGCAGCGGGCTAAAGAAAACATTGTCGGACCATACTGCCTAAAACTAAATCCTAATGCAAAGATGAGATATGACGAGAAAATAAAGAGAATAAAAGGACTCGATCCTTACGAGCATAGCGACTGGTCAAGGTCCAGTCCAAAAGAAGGGCATGTGAAAAGGTTGTGTTGTGGTCCTTTTACAGACAGCCTGAATAGTTTGATGACATGTTAGCTTGCGATAGTCAGATTTCAAAGTCAATCGTTTGTAAATGTTTGGGCAGCCTTAAAAATCGCTGCAACCATCTTACCAATATGACCGTGTAGCCTTTTATTTTAATCTTTTACTAAACGTGACTTTGCGTTTCATAAATGTTCTTTTTTTGAACTTCATAGATGTTTAAATGAAAAAAATATTTACAACACTTTCTGCATCCCCTAATCTACAGTGTAAACTATACATCACTTGTAAATGTGTTAGGGTTAGAGGGTCTACATAATTTAAAACGCTGGTCTTGTTGAGTATCCTCAGTCAGTTAGCCCTATATCTCAAGTGAACGTAGCCTTGTTCAAATCGCGTTTTCTGTACCTGTTAGATCTACCTGAAAACTCTAAAAACACTCTTTATAATTTACAAAAAAAAAAATTACTCTTTTAAACATTTACAAAATGTGGTATCGTTGCAACCCTAATTAAAAATATTTAAAAATATATATGATTTCAATATCAAAATAATTTTACACAATTAACGCTGCCGCCCGTCTGAGATAAAGAGTTTTTTTTTTTTTTTACATTGCTATGAGCATGAATCAAGATATTAATTATATAATACAACTTTCATTCTTCAGGTCGATCGTCTATAAATCTGTTTCAATATCTTCTCAATGGTGAAGAGGATTCCCCAAGCATGACAGTGAAACATCAGACACCATGATATACTGGATATGTAACTTGAGTTAAAAAAATGAAGATATTTGTTAGATGTTTGATAAGTGCTGATCGAAATCCAAAAAAGTAGTGCTTGAAAGTCCTGGAATTTCATTTAACAGAATCTGTACTAACCCTGATAGTTAATCATGTACAAGACATTTGCAAATGACTTGTAACAGAATTTACAAAACATACTTAAAATGATAGTACATCACTTGCTAATAATTTATGAATGTTTTGTAAATGATTAGTTCATCATTATTTAACCACTGACTTATAAAATACGTACAACTGAACGTTATTATAAAGGGTTACCCTCTTTGGCAACTCAAAATCAAACCTAGTCTGACCATCACTCCCTGAGCAGCTGATGGCTACTTTACACACGCAGATTGTTCAATCAGGTAGACCTATACCTGATGTTATTTTTAACACAATGCAATAGTTAGTGCGTCAGTAAAAACGGACGGACACGCTCACTTATTTAGTAAGGAAAGTAGGCTACTAAAAATATTCCTGTTAACAAGCTAATCATAATAATAAAAAGCCTACCCTTTTGACATGCAGTAAATCTTCAAAAGTTTTTTTAGGCTTATTTACAATATTGTTCGGTTAAAATTACAAAGCAATTCAGATTTAAGCTTATGTTTATATTTCTGTAGTAGCCTAGGCTAGAAATATTTATTAGTTTATCTTACAATTTCTTTTATCCTACAGCAAGAACAGAAGGGATTTTGAAAATGAGATAAACGGGTCCAAAACGGACCAGGGCCAGATGAGACAGTATGGTGGCGGATATGTTTCAATTTGCAGGACCCAAACGGACCCACCGTGGAGGTAAGGTTTTAATCGTGGAGCGCGGTGCAACGGCGGGTCCGGGATCCGAATTCGTATCGGATCCGTCATTGCCCGCAAGTTGACGCCGGTACAGTTCCGTTCCGGAAGCCGCAACACGGCCGCGCAGTACTTTTTGCTGTGTGGGGGAGTCCCGATCTGAATCAATGTTTTGCAAATCCGCTGGGACTGATCTCAAATGATTCGCGAAACGTGCTTCGGAGTCCCAATTCGAATCAAATGTTTTGCGAACTCACTCCAAAGTCCTGATCTCAAATAATTTGCGAAACGCACGTCAGAGTCCCGATCTTTTTTTTTTTTTTTTTTAAAGAGTAGAACTAGAATAGTGAGTGCTAAAGTTAGAGGGTCAAATAAATATATGATAAATAATAATAATAAACAATGAAAACATAGGCTATTTAAGTTCTCCTTGCTCCACAACAAATCCTTTAAATTCAACAGTATTTAGAGAATATAATTAAAAGATATAAGAAGCTACATAAATTCACAAGCCAAAACGAACGATCATTTTAGGCTAGAATGAAACTCAAACTAAAGTTGGGTCTCTCATTCGACACAAAATCACATTTTTCTGTAAATATTATTTACGTACTTCACTCGCTTCCAATATCCACGTAAAACAAAATGTTTTACATCAGGACAGTAAGGTGATAACGCTTAACGGTACAGATTTTACTACATAAAAACTGAGCAGTGTGTGTTTGTGTTTAAAGTTACCGTTTTTTTTATTATGATAATGAACAGACAAAGCTTAACAGCAGGCACATGCAGCGCCAGAGCAATCACTTGAATTTTTTTCCTTCTAACAGCAGAAGTACAATGCTCTAGGCTACTTATAATAATTTTGCTAAATGGTAAAATACATGTTCAGCAATATCTTTAAAATATATTTGAATTTTGGCACAAAAAAACAGTGTTACATCTAATCCCGCATTAGTTTGTGTCTGCACACCACATGGCAAACCAAAATATTCAAATAAGAGGTTGAAATTAGATCAGATCCAAATTAATTAAACTCTAACAAACCATTCCTATTTTTAGAACATTTTTTGTAACAAAATATCTGAAAAGATAGGTGTTTTTGTTTGTAATTACAGATGCAGTCAAAAAGTGGGGCAGCATAATATATATTATTATTTATTTATTTTTCGTTGTTATGGCCTATATCTGACATATTATTAAATGTGTTTTGTTGTTACTTTTTTGTCAGTTGTCCTATTTTGAGAGCAATTATTAATGGGCTAATAATAGGCCAGACTCCTGATCTGAATCAAATGTTTTGTGAACTTGGTTGAAGCCAAATGATTCGCAAAACGCGATTCGGAGTCCCGATCTGAATCAAATGTTTGTCGAACTTGGTCGAAGCCAAATGATTCGCAAAACGCGATTCTGAGTCCCGGTCTGAATCAAATGTTTGTCGAACTCGGTAGAAGCCAAATGATTCGCAAAACGCGATTCGGAGTCCCGATCTGAATCAAATGTTTGTCGAACTCGGTTGAAGCCAAATGATTCGCAAAACGCCATTCGGAGTCCCGATCTGAATCAAATGTTTTGCGAACTCCGACCTCCCGTCTCAAATGATTCGCAAAACTCCCGATCTGAATAAAATGTTTTGCAAATCCGCTCAGAAGTGCTTGAGATGCTCCGCATTTGCAGGATTTCCTAATTCCGCCACCAGGTGTTTCCGATTACCGCTGTGTCGCATAGCAACGGTGCAAGAGGAGCACTGACACAAGTACAATCCTGTCAGTAGAGGTGGAGACAGAACTAATTGTTTTTGCTGTTATGTTTTACGTCATAATGGAGGAGACGGTGATGGAACTGGTTTGCTGCATCCTTTGTCGGATTACAACTTTAAATGCAGGTACTGGTTTGGAGCTTACTTGAATAATGTAATGATACATATGAAAAACTACTAAATAAACAAACTCGCACACACACACACACACACATAGCAGTTCAAATGCTGACTGATATGTTACAAAGGTGCGATTTTATATAGTTTATTGTCTTGACCAAGGTGATCCTATGTAGACAGGTTTGCAACCCGTTTATTAAGTAGTTAAAGCATAAAAATAAAACTGAAAAAAGTTTGTAGCATAGCTCAATGTTCAACAGCAGCAATCACAGTTGAGCAGTAGGGATGTGCAACAGTGATCGAGTACTCGACCGCGACAGCGATGATCGATCAAGTAAAGGATTATCGAAATTATTATTATTATTATTATTTCTGATTGATTATGGCAGCACGTTGGGCGGCGCCCTGATCTCTGATTGGTTAGCTTCCCACTTGATTCCTCAAAAGACGTAAGAAGACAGATAAGCATGGCCTCAAAGTCAGGTAGTAATGGCTGGCTTCCCTTTGAGAAGAACGATGAAAATACAGTTCAGGGTAAGCTGTGTAGCGCCAAGCTGTCACACAAATCTACAACAAATACAATGCGCTATCATCTAAAATGCGTACCTACATAAAATATCTGGCGATAACAGAGCGGCAACTCAGACGAGCACTGAATCACTTGCCGTAAGACCTAAATGCAACGCATTAACCGAGAAGACGACAAAGCTGTTCGCTGAAATGGTGGTGAAAGATTTGCTGCCCATTAGTTGCAGGGACAGAGAAGCTTTACTTGTCCAGTGGTACCTGGCTGTTCCTGCAACATCTGTTCCAGCGGAGCGAATTTATTCCACTAAATGTGAACAGGCTGCGCACTCGGCTCTCATCTGAGCGCGTAGACCGACTTATCTTTTTGAATAGACATTTGAATGTTTCACCGGTCGTGGTAAATAGAATATCCATTTTTTTATAATTATTATTTTAGTTTTGAGTTTTAACCATAGTTAAAATATCTAGGCTATTTGGTCTCTGTTTTATACCTTATAATAGTTGTTTGGTTAAACTTGGTGAACTTTTTTTTCTTTATCTTTTAAAAACTACGTTTCACCGCTGGATTAAAATATGCTGCTAAAGTTATACTGGAAGATGATGTTTTGTAAAAAAAAATGCAGTTGAATAAAGTATCAAAAAAAGAAAAAGAATCTTTGTGTGTTCATTTTTAAATCACAGACAAATAATGAAATGGTCTTTATAAAATAAAAATGGACTGGATATATTTGTAGCCTAATTACATTAAACATATTCGAGATGACGAAAATCAAAATTATTTGTTTGTCATAGTTTTTATCTTAAATATATTTTAAATCTTATTCGATTATTTAGCAATAATCAGTGATTTCCATGCTGTTAAATAATATTTTGGTTGATCAGAAAGTGCAAATTGAATACAAAATATAAATTAAATATAACAATACATAAAAAAAATAATGATAGTGACACTATGTAAATTTATTGTACTTTCGTGTTTGTAAAGCGCAATCCGAGTTACACTTTCGGTCAAGTTCACATCTGCATCGGCGAATTTTTTTCAGATAAAAATATCAAGAGCTACTCTACGTCTGATTAATTAACACGAACAATTATGCTGAAATCTCTGCATATCATCCATTCGTTTCATGCTCATATAAGCAATGCCCGATAATGATATTGCTCTTAAATGTTTTATTTTTCTATTATTATTTTATTAATGATGTTATAATAATGCAGCCAAGCTTTTTTCCCGTCATATTTGTGGGCATAATTCAATTCCTACACAGCAAAAATTGGAGAGTTGAAATTTCTGTGTTAAACATTTCCGAGTTGATTTCAACACCCAAAGAGTAATTTTAACTTACCTTTGAAAGGTAAGTTAAATTTAATCATACTTTTACATTTATGATTGGTGCTTATTCAGTAGAGAATGTACAGCACAACGCGCTATGGAGCACTGCGCATAAACGTATATTAGGCTGTGTGTGTGCGTTCGCTTCCACATTTCAAGTTAACCTACATCGTGGCAGCGGATTACGCGCGAGCTTTTCGATTTAACAGCTTGGTCTCTAATTAATTAAAATGCTTTACCGAATTAATAAAACGAACGATCTTTTACAAAGTCTCGTTTATTGCCATCGTCGACGTGATTAGCTTCGTTAGCTAGCTAAGATACTTTACGAACAACAGAAGTATGTGAAGCTGGACTGCATTTAAGAGAGGTTTTACTTTATGCAATTTCGCGTCAAAGTTTTTTTTTTCCCTTACTCTTTTAAAATAACTAAGAATTTGATTAAAATCTGATAAATTCTGTGTATTGTGTTGTTGCCTCATTTCTGTATTTGCCGTTATCACATAATTTTCTGTAGAAGGGGATTTATTGATAAAATAAAAATAATTCATATTTACATTTTGCTTGCATCATAAAAAAAAAAAAAACGTTTTCAAATCAGACATTTGTTGTGAAGCAAGAAAGGGCGTCAACTTGAATAATTTTTTCTTCTTTTTTCAGACACTGAGAAATTTTGCTTGCCACCTAATGCAAAAGTTACATACAAGGATGCAACAGAGACCGAAGTCGATGCAGAAATATAATGCTGACTGTTTTCTCATGATGGTGAGCTTTATTGAATGTTTATGTTTTGTTATCAAGCAACTCAGGATAAATATGATAAATTGGCTATTTCTGATTCTTGTGCTGGTCATCAAAATATTTGTAATATTTTAATACTTTATTTAGAATTTTCAGACTCTTTGTCTTCCATATCTGAGAAGTCTGACAAAAGCAACAGTTCAAGTGCATCGACTGTAATCTTACATGAGGTCCCTAACAAGAGACAAAGAAAAGAGGACACATCTGCACTGTCTGCAAAACAGGTTAGAACAAAGTTTTTATGTCCTTTTGTGTCCTAAAGGTTCTGTTCACCCAGAAATGAAAATTATCCAAAATATATAATTTTTTTAACCCCTTTGAGTCTGTGTTAATGAATGAATCACCAAGGTCATTTTTTTAATTTAATTTATTATTATTAACTTTTTATATATATATAAAAAAAAATTAGCTTCATGACCATTGTATAAATTAAGACCAATTTGATATCTTCTCTTAGGCAACTCCCTACTTAAGCTATCAGAGAACAGAATGCTCTTGGCATAGTGTTACTGTTCCCAAAAAGATCCATATTCAAGAAAGGCTACGTAAGTCATCGTCTGCATGACCCTTTCATGTTATAATTGCAATGTTATGATATCAATATCTGACATAGAAATGTGATTCTTTTAAGGAACACTTTTATGATGCTGCAAGCAACATAGGATACATTGCTTGGCATATGAAAACAGTCCACAGGAAGATTAGACGAGGATCTTTGCCACTAGACAGCCCTCATGATGTTTCTCCAGGAAGCCCAAAATGCCAAAAAGCTACTAGAGAGGCCATTTCTTTGCTCAGCCAAACCACAGAGAATTCCCTAATCATCCAAAAGATGAGAGAGACCTTTCAGCATCACCAAGAGCTTATTAAAGATCCAGGCTCTAGTGTTGATATCCTCTCCACCTTCCCATGATTCATAGATACAAAAGGCCTGGTAAGTTTGGAATAACATGTTTTCACAAGAATGCAATTTGAGAATATTGTTTATCGTTAATATCTTCTTAAAGGTTGGTCAAGACTTCACTCTCCTGTTTGACACTGAGACATCCTCCAGGCTGCTTCAGAAGAGGGACACATTCTTCAGGCCAGATGTCATGAAAGACACCAGAATGTCCTGAAGGAAGTGAACTTCATGAGACAAGTAAGTTGTATTTGATTTGCTTGTATTTACACATCTGCTATATTTGCAGTTACAATATATTTTGTTTTGATGACAAAAAAAAAATTAACATTTAGCAACTTCAGAACCTATGAGGTTGGATGTTTTCCTTATTAACAAAAAAAAAAATATCTTGCACTACATAAAATCTTTAAAAAGACTACATTAACCAGGTGAATGTTTAAAATGCTTTCTATTCTTCAACTTAAAATATTTAGTATTTAATAATGTTGAGTTGAGTTTGATTTGAACAGTCACTTTTATACTGTTGTTTTTTCTAACTGGACATTATGTTTGTGTCTAATTTTCAATTTTCATTTTTAAGTTTAGTCATGCTGCAGTTTGGAGGAGCCCCTCAACAACATCCAGCATCAGCATCCCTACATCCTTGCTGTTGGACACCAATAAGCAATACTGAGTGCTTCTACATCATCTTTGATAAGCATCTCATCCCATGCCAGGCAAACCGCTCCCTTGGAGCATTTGATGAACTTTTCAAGGCACATTTTGTGTTAAATTTGTCCTATGGTGCACTTCTTAACTTTTTTTACACATTCCTGCAGACAACAGTGTATAACATTGATGAAGGTAAAATGGAGTCTCCCAGGGAGAGATTTGAGAGCAGTTGAGAGCAGACGTTGACAGAATGCTAATTTATTTGTCAAAAAGAGCACCAAGACGGTCAACAGTTGATTTCACATTTAAGAGGTGAGAATTACAAATAAGTCATTGGCAAATATTTTGTGTGCTGTTGTTTATTTAACACTATTTTGTGGATCTTTGGATACTGTACAGATTTAACCAGCTAAAACATGCAACTCTGAGCAGTGTTGTTTTTCTGTATCCCTTTTAATGTTATTTTAACACTTTTTTTGGAGTCAAATTAGGAACTCCGGCATTTTGTTAAATCTTTAACTATTTTGAAAGTGTTATTTTAACTCCGGAGAGTGTGGAGCTCTATAAACTCTGAAAAAGTGTTGAAATCAACACTGGACTTTTTGCTGTGTAGGTTTCGAAAACGCGCAGGTGGTTTATGGAAAATAAAACTTAATTACAACTATTACACTTAATAACGTAGATGAAAATATAGCACAAATCTGCCGTACATTTGTAATGAGAACTTTATAGGAATCTATAGTAAAATCTATCCTTGCCCATCTTTCAGCGCGCTGTCATGAATACATCAGAGGGAGCTCTCTCTCTCTCTCTCTCTCTCTCTCTCTCTCTCTCTCTCTCTCTCTCTCTCTCTCTCTCTGTGTGTCTAACGCATAACTTAGCATCCTATTGTGCTGATACAAGTTGTATGTTATGTCTGATATGTATCTCAGTTATCTGATTTATCATAGGATGCGTCATAGAATTAGCTTCCGTTTATTGGTATACTTTCACCTCAGACAGATATTTCTTGCTCCTTTATTAATAACATTGCTTCATCATAATCATCTAACCTGTCCTAATCATTTGTTCATGTTTTCATAGACAGATTATCATGTCAGATTTTTTTTTCATTTTCATAACAATCTTCAGATATTTTTTTCATTAAATACATTATGCCCATGACCCCCCATTATGTTTAACACAAAATAATAGATGTTTGCTTTTTGTTAATTAAGTGCTCTTGCTGAGTCATGGGAAAAATAAAGGAGCTGGAAAAAAACACATGCTAGTGACATCAGCATCATCTACTCACCTGCTAGTGACATCATGCTCCTCTTCACCTGCTAGTTACTTGCCTGCTTTGTGATAAGCAAATTTTGCTATCTTCTAGTAAGTTTAAGCTTTTGTTACCTTTTCAGCCAGGGTTTTAACCAACATTATACATATAATCTTTCACATACTTCTCAGTGTGCTTTTTTTTTTTTGCTGAATTTAATGCTTAGATTTTAGTCTTAGATTTAAGTCAGAAAGTGTTAATAAAAATATAACTCTTTACTTTTACTTATGATCTGCAAAATCGTTTCAGATTCTGAACACATCAGAAATCACCAACCCCTCCTGACATATCTTTCCAGTTTGGGGTAGGTATGTTGCAACAATATAACATAAATAACAATAAAATGTCATTAATTGAAGCATGACTTATTGGGGTAACCGTTTCCTTTTGTAATAGAACACTATAGAACTACATTCACTATAGAACAGGATCATTTGTTGGTAAATTTTTCATGCCTATTTTCTTCCTAGCAAAAAATGAATGTATGTGCCAAAGTAGAATTCAACAACTTTAGCCGTGATCTCTGTGATCAGCTCATCATCTCTCCATACCCTCTCCACATGGAAGTCACCTCTTGTACTTGTTACCAGATCACACCAAGTTAACTAAGCCAGTAACCATCAGCTGACCGTGGAATGCCAATTGTGTGTTTCTTTCTCAGTTTTGCATGGTCCCCAATAAACCCAACGTGGGATGCCTCTCCCATTACTTTCACATCAGGGCAATTAACCTATACCAGGCCACAGGCAGGTTCTTCATTTGGGTCCACTACTTTGCCATCTGCACCAAGGTGTGGCGCTTCAGGGTGGATGATGAGACTAGATGGAGTAACGTTAACGTCAAAGGTCTCCTCATAGAGGTGAAGAACCTCTGGCTCAAGTTTCAATCCTCTACACATCGCTCTCTAGAGACCCCGACAGATGTTTACACACACTGTTTAATGCAAGATATAAATGCATTTAACCTGCAATTACAAATGCATAATATTTTGATGTTTTAATCCCAAAATGTTGAATACTGATATTTGCAATGATAAAAGAAAGTGCTTTAAGAGGTGAAATTAAAAACACCAATATCTAGACAATCATGAATTGTAACATCACTTCCTTTAATGTTTTTACTATACAGTTGATATGGAATTTGTTTAAATGTTAATTTTTTGAAAAAAATGTTTATATGAAATGCTTATACAAAATAAATATGTAGTTAATTTAAAGTATATCTACATTCCTTGCTTTCATACATGGTCATATGAAAAATTTGCCGTACTTAGGGTAGATTTCTGCCATTTACAGGAAAACATTTAAAATTACAATTTTAAACAAAAGCACTATATGAACATTCTGAGTGATTTTATTACACTAATATACAATCAGACATCCCAATTTCTGTTTTGGTAAAGTCATTAAGTGTCATGTCATTTAGATGAATTAGAATTTTATTTGGGGTCCTGAAATACCCTAAACACTGCACAGAGGTTAAGATTACCATTGCTCCATAAATAAAATAAAAATGGAAACTCATCCTATTTTGTTTTGATTCTCTCTTACTAAATTATACAGTTACTGATGCTATGGACTGTGGTATTAGTAACAGGCTATTAACAAAAATCTGTCTCTAAACCTCTTTGCTCTTTATTAAAAGTTGGTCTAGACTAGACAAGTAGCCTACATGATAGAATCAAATGTTTTGAAAATCCGCTCCGAAGCGATCTCAAATGATTCGCGAAACGCGCTTCGGACTCCCGATCTGAATCAATGTTTTGCAAAACCGCTCTGAAGCCCCAATCTCAAATGATTCGCGAAACGTGACTCCGACTCCCGATCTGAATCAATGTTTTGTGAACTCGCTCTGAAGTCCCGATCATATGATTCGCGAAACGCGACTCCGACTCCCGATCTGAATCAATGTTTTGCAAAACCGCTCTGAAGTCCCGATCATATGATTCGCGAAACGCGACTCCGACTCCCGATCTGAATCAATGTTTTGAGAACTCATTCCGAAGTCCCGATCTCAAATGATTCGCGAAATGCGCTTCGGAGTCCCGATCTGAATCAAATGTTTTGCAAAACCGCTCTGAAGCCCCGATCTCAAATGATTCGCGAAACGCGACTCCGACTCCCGATCTGAATCAATGTTTTGAGAACCCACTCCGAAGTCCCGATCTCAAATGATTCGCTAAACGCGACTCCGACTCCCGATCTGAATCAATGTTTTGAGAACTCACTCCGAAGTCCCGATCTCAAATGATTCGCGAAACGGCTTCGGAGTCCCGATCTGAATCAAATGTTTTGTGAATTTTTTTTCAAGCCCTGAAATGATTCGCGAAACGCGCTTCGGATTCCCGATCTGAATCAATATTTTGACACAAAATCACATTTTTCTGTAAATATTATTTAGGTATTTCACTCGCTTCCAATATCCATGTAAAACAAAATGTTTTACATCAGGGCAGTAAGGTGATAACGCTTAACGGTACAGATTTTACTACATAAAAACTGAGCAGTGTGTGTTTGTGTTTAAAGTTACCGTTTTTTTATTATGATAATGAACAGACAAAGCTTAACTGCATGCACATGCAGCGCCAGAGCAATCACTTGAACTTTTTTCCTTCTAACAGCAGAAGTACAATTCTCTACTTATAATAATTTTGCTAAATGGTAAAATAAATGTTCAGCAATATCTTTAAAATATATTTGAATTTTGGCACAAAAAAACATTACATCTAATCCCGCATTAGTTTGTGTCTGCACACCCCATGGCAAACCAAAATATTCAAATAAGAGGTTGAAATTAGATCAGATCCAAATTAATTAAACTCTAACAAACCATACCTATTTTTAGAACATTTTTTGTAACAAAATATCTGAAAAGATAGGTGTTTTTGTTTGTAATTACAGGTGCAGTCAAAAAGTGGGGCAGCATAATATATATTATTATTATTTATTTATTTTTCGTTGTTATGGCCTATATCTGACATATTATTAAATGTGTTTTGTTGTTACTTTTTTGTCAGTTGTCCTATTTTGAGAGTAATTATTAATGGGCTAATAATAGGCCAGACTCCTGATCTGAATCAAATGTTTTGTGAACTCAGTTGAAGCCAAATGATTCGCAAAATGCGATTCCGAGTCCCGATCTGAATCAAATTGTTGGCGAACTTGGTCGAAGGCAAATGATTCCCAAAACGCGATTCAGAGTCCCGATCTGAATCAAATCTGTCGAAGCCAAATGATTCGCAAAACGCGATTCGGAGTCCCGATCTGAATCAAATGTTTGTCGAACTTGTCGAAGCCAAATGATTCGCAAAACGCGATTAGGAGTCCCGATCTGAATCAAATCTGTCGAAGCCAAATGATTCGCAGAGCGCGATTCGGAGTCCCGATCTGAATCAAATGTTTGTCGAACTCGGTCGAAGCCAAATGATTCTCAAAACGCGATTCGGAGTCCCGATCTGAATCAAATGTTTGTCGAACTTGTCGAAGCCAAATGATTCGCAAAACGCGATTCGGAGTCCCGATCTGAATCAAATTGTTGGCGAACTTGGTCGAAGGCAAATGATTCCCAAAACGCGATTTGGAGTCCCGATCTGAATCAAATCTGTCGAAGCCAAATGATTTGCAAAACGCGATTAGGAGTCCCGATCTGAATCAAATCTGTCGAAGCCAAATGATTCGCAGAGCGCGATTCGGAGTCCCGATCTGAATCAAATGTTTGTCGAACTCGGTCGAAGCCAAATGATTCTCAAAACGCGATTCGGAGTCCCGATCTGATCAAATGTTTTGGGAACTCCGACGTCCAGTCTCAAATGATTCGCGAAACTCCCGATCTGAATAAAATTTGCAAATCCGCTCCAAAGTGCATGAGATGCTCCGCATTTGCAGGATTTCCTAATGCCACCACCAGGTGTTTCCGATTACTGCTGTGTCACATAGCAACAGTGAGAGAGGAGCACTGACGAGAGTACAATCCTGTCAGGAGAGGTGGAGACAGAACTGCTTGTTTTTGCTGTTATGTTTTAAGTCATAATGGAGGAGACGGTGATGGAACTCAGCCAAGACCAAGTCCAGGTAAATTACACTGGTTTGCTGCATCCTTTGTCGGATTACAACTTTAAATACAGGTACTGGTTTGGAGCTTACTTGAATAATGTCATGGTACATATGAAAAACTACTAAATAAACAAACTCGCGCACACACACACACACACACACTTGACCAAGATGATCCTACCCAGCAAACATTGGTCCGACGGCGACGTCGTGTGGCCGGCCAAAAATAGTCGCGGTAGGACGGCATAAATCGGTAGAAATATGTAACACAGAACATTTCCTTAAAATGCATTCAGATATGTTTGTACACGTTTATAATTCTATGGGGTTTCATGTATAATTGTTTCTTTGACTTTTAGATAAGTGTAGTTCAATATTTACCCGCTTTGTGAATCTGTTGTGAGAGGACGTCACCTAGTGACGTCCTTTACACGTGCGTTACACGTCCATCATGACCCTCTGTGAAATCCTTGTGGAATATGCAAAAGCTGTGCTTACACCTTGATTAATACTGCAATAATTAATTAAAGTGCACCAAGTAGTTTTTAAGAGGTTTTAAAGATGTTGTGAATAGACGTCCACTGACGTCTTTTACATGTCTCATCATGGTTTGTGAAAAGATGTCCAAGCAAGAATAGCAGGAAAAAAAAAATATATACAAAGTAAATATATTCACTTTATCTTGTTTAAAAAAATTATAATAAGTGATTGCAAAGCAATGCTGCAATTTAGTCATTATTTCAACCTGTTTTATGTATTTGTTGTTATTATTTTTATTGAATCTATGCATATACATGTAAAACAGATATATACCCGGTCACAATTTCGGTCTGAATTGGATGTAATTGCCAAAACGGTGCTGCCAAGATGTAGACACAAAACATACTGATATGTTTCGTGATATTACAAAATCCCGCGATAGGATAGATTATCTCGCGAGATCTCGCTTTCTTCCGGAAGTTCCGGTACATCAAGCAGGCAACCACCACGAGGAGGAGAGGACTCGAAGAGGGCTCTTGGAGGGAGATTTGTCGATATAAATTACATAAAATCTACCGTGGGGTAAGTACATTTCGTATTATTTGATTAACGTGCTTGAGTTTTACTTGTTTGACACGAAGGAACCGAGAGAAATGATGCCCACGTTGTCAACTGAAATTCACTGAGTTTGGCTAAAATTAGCTAACGTTAGAAAGCTAAAAGTTACTTATATTGATGTGATTTTTATTTGTACGCTTTAATTAATTATTCAGGGGACATCACAGCTCTCCTGTCTTTTCAGAAATGTCCTGTTCACTTTCTCACAGTTACACTGATTGTTTCTCAAGGGCATCACATTAAATCATAACACCTTTTGTACAATAAAAATAAAATCTAATGCTTGTTGATTACCTTTTTTCCCCCTAATGTTTCATTCATGATTCATTCATCTTGGTCCAAGGGTTTTTTTTTGTTTTGTTTTTTTCAGCTGTAGACCATAAAGATATTTAGAAAATAAGTGCATGTCATTTATCTCAAATGTTTTATTTTATTTATTTTAAAAAGAAATGTGTTCTCTTCCCTCAGATGCTGTGAAGAGGTGGAGTCTCTGAATGGGATGTAGCAATGGCAGAACACCTGAAGCTTGCTCCAGGAAGAGATGGGGGTGGAGGTTACAAGAAATGAGCCAAACAACTGTAGTTTGTTTAAGGGATAGTTCATCCAAAAATGAAAATAGTCATAATTTTCTCACCCTCATGTTACGATCATAATAATTTTTCCTAAAGTGGCAGTTAATGGATTGTGAGATCTGCTTGGTTACAAACATTCTTCCAAATATCTTTGTGTTTATAAGACAACTGTTTAAGTCAATGACAAGATTAATAAAGAATTGATAAAAAGAAACCATCTTTTAACATTCTAGTAGAAAACATTCTCAGAAATGTTATATTTTAATTAATGTCGGTTCTATACCGTTTAAAATCATTTACCCCACTTTGATTTCATAAATAGCAATGTTTTCAAACATGTTTTATGATGAGGGTTTTATGTTTTATGATTTTCTTGTCACAAGACAACAATGGCTCCTGCAAGGTGTTTATGCCACATGTTCAAATATTAATAATATTATTAATATTATATGATTAAAGTATTTTAAAATAAATGCAATTAATATTGATTTATATATTAAAAACATTAATAAACAAACACTGCAAATAGAAATTTTTAACAATAATAATGGACTTTAAGATTGAGTATTTCAGCACTTTTTATTCAGTGATGCCCCTCATTAAATCATATTTCTGATGTAAAAATGGTAGGCCTGTAAACTTATTTCAGAAATCCAAAATGGATTCAAAGATAACATTTGAAAAACACATTTTTAAATATATTATCATCTTGAAGATTCTTATTTGTCATTGTCCCAGTAAAGCAAACATGAAAACAATATGGTCAGAACACAGAAAGGTATACAGGTTTGAAACATGAGGGTGAGTAAAGGAAAGAATTTTCCCTTTATATAATAATACAGTATTTTGTAATTAGTATTTTAGTTTGGTTAACAGATGCTAAACTGTTCAAAAACAATAAAATGTGCTAAATCAGAACATGCTTCCTTTTTTTGCATATGTCCACAAATAATGTTTTATTGTTAGTGATTTACACGTGATTAAGATGTTTTATGGACGTTCATGTCCGACTGGACCGATCTTGAACTTTTGTCAAGAAGTTTTAAACCTCAAGACGTAATTGATTGCCTTTCACGATGTTACACAGTGGGTGTGTGATTATTTTATATGCAGGCTTTTATATACATACACTTAAACTATGCAGCAAAGCATTTAAAAATCCAGAAGACAACGACGTCCAGAAATCGACGCATTTAGACGTCTAGGGACGTGCAGAAAAGACGTGCAGTTCACGTCTAGAAGACGTCAAAGACGTCGGTTCAACTTTCATTTTGGAACTATTTTTCAACCATGACGGGACGTCTCGGATGGACGTCTTTTCAACGGTCAAAAGACGTCCAAATGTTTGCTGGGTATGTAGACAGGTTTGCAACCCGTTTTTTAAGTAGTTAAATCATAAAAATAAAACTGAAAAAAGTTTGTAGCATAGCTCAATGTTCAACAGCAGCAATCACAGCTGAGCAGTAGGGATGTGCAACAGTGATCGAGTACTCGACCGCGACAGCGATGATCGATCAAGTAAACGATTATCGAAATTATTATTTCTGATTGATTATGGCAGCACGTTGGGCGGCGCCCTGATCTCTGATTGGTTAGCTTCCCACTCAAAAGACGTAAGACAGATAGATAAGCATGGCCTCAAAGTCAAGTAGTAATGGCTGGCTTCCCTTTGAGAAGAACGATGAAAATACAGTTCAGGGTAAGCTGTGTAGCGCCAAGCTGTCACACAAATCATAAAATATCTGGCGATAACAGAGCGGCAACTCAGATGAGCATTGAATCACTTGTCGTAAGACCTAAATGCAACGCATTAACCGAGAAGACGACAAAGCTTTTCGCTGAAATGGTGGTGAAAGATTTGCTGCCCATTAGTTTCAGGGACAGAGAAGGTTTACTTGTCCAGTGGTACCTGGCTGTTCCTGCAACATCTGTTCCGGCGGAGCGAATTAATTCCACTAAATGTGAACAGGCTGTTTACTCGGCTCTCACCTGAGCACGTAGACCGCCTTATCTTTTTGACTAGATATTTGAATGTTTCACCGGTCGTGGTAAATATAATATCCTTTTTTTTTATAATTATTATTTTAGTTTTGAGTTTTAACCATAATTAAAATATCTAGGCTATTTGGTCTCTGTTTTATACCTTATAATAGTTGTTTGGTTAAACTTGGTGAACTTTTTTCTTTATTTTTTAAAAACTACATTTCACCGCTGGATTAAAATATGCTGCTAAAGTTATACTGGAAGACTAGGTTTTGTAAAAAAAAGAATGCAGTTGAATAAAGTATCAAAAAAAGAAAAATAATCTTTGTGTTCATTTTTAAATCGCAGACAAATAATGAAATGGTCTTTATAAAATAAAAATGGATGGATATATTTGTAGCCTAATTACATTAAACATATTCGAGATGACAAAAATCAAAATTATTTGTTTGTCATAGTTTTTATCTTAAATATATTTTAAATCTTATTCGATTATTTAGCAATAATCAGTGATTTCCATGCTGTTAAATAATATTTTGGTTGATCAGAAAGTGCAAATTGAATACAAAATATAAATTCAATATTACAATACATAAATAATGAAAGTGACACTATGTAAATTTATTGTACTTTCGTTATAAGCCCATAGAAATGGGCCAGGAGGGGCATCCTGCGCCTACTAGTAGGCTCGGAAGGCCGTGATCATCCATCCAAATGGTTGATCACCCACAAAAATTGCAAGAGCTACTCTACGTCTGATTAATTAACATGAACAATTAGGCTGAAATTGCTGCATATCAGCGATTCGTTTCATGCTCATAAGCAATGCCCGATAATGATATTGCTCTTAAATGTTTTATTTTTTTATTATTATTGATATTATTTTATTAATGATGTTATATTAATGCAGCCAAGCTTTTTTTCCCGTCATATTTGTGGGCATAATTCAATTCCTAGGTTTCGAAAACGCGCAGGTGGTTTATGGAAAATAAAACTTAACTTAAAAATAAAACTTAATTACAACTATTACACTTAATAACGTAGATGAAAATATAGCACAAATCTGCCGTACATTTATAATGAGAACTTTATAGGAATCTATAGTAAAATCTATCCTTGCCCATCTTTCAGCGTGCTGTCACACTGTAAAAACTAATCTATAGAATTTACCCAATAAATGTGAGGTAACAATTTGCATCAACTTTGGTGGGGTAGATTTAATCCCATATATTGAGTATAAACTATCTGAAGTAAAAAGCTATTAAATGCTTGCATAAATTGGGTAACAATACCTCACATTTATGTATATATTCAACAGCTACTTACTCATTAAAATTAGGTAAAAAATATCTCAGCAAAAATACAATTTAGTTATTAAAAAGTTAAAAAGTCAGTTCAGCCCATAATTTATTCATGCCGCAATGCATGATGGGAGCAATGGATGAGTTTTTATTGGCTACAACATGCTTTTTTGATGGTCACCGTTGTTGTGATGCTCACGCTGATTCTTGATGTCTGTGTTTCTAAACATAATAATTATTTCTTTATGTAGAACTAACTTTTAAAAACATCATATTATGCCAAAAAATGCTGACTTCCTACCCCCACCCACCACTTAATTTATGTATACATTAAAGAAACCTGAACTGACGCGTTCAGGTCTTTCCATAACAATTAGTTCAAACAACAATCAATAGCACACATGATTGTCTTTGGGCTGATTTGTCTGTAATCATTCTGTTAACACAGCCCCACAAAGTCTAAAGTAAACATCTGAAGGTTCAAGAACCCAACTAAAGGAAACATTGACCACTACAATGGTAACACACAAATTGTGATTTTCTAGTTTGGTGAGTCTGCTTGTTAACATCGGATGTCTTCAATAATGGTCAATCATGACCCAATTAATTTCTTAATTATCTCGTTAACTTCAACTCTGCTTCAGTGTTACTTTTAACAATGCTTCAGTGTTTATATGAGTCCACACTCAATCAAAAATGCGGGCTGACGCATGCGCAATTTAAAGCAAAAAAAAAAAACTCACGGTTTGGGGGTATATTTTACTGCATTTTTCTATGTGATGGTTCTTACTGTTGATGAATGGGTAGCATATGTAGAATTTACCCATTACTTTAGAATTCGTTGGCTGGCTGCAATAATCATGTACATTTTATATGGTTTCCACAGATTATATTTACAACTCTCCAAAATCACTTTTTTCAGTGCATGAATACGCATCAGAGGGAGCTCTCTCTCTCTCTCTCTCTCTCTCTGTCTAACGCATAACTTAGCATCCTATTGTGCTGATACAAGTTGTATGTTACGTCTGATATCTATCTCAGTTATCTGATTTATCATAGGATGCGTCATAGAATTAGCTTCCGTTTATTGGTATACTTTCACCTCAGACAGATTTCTTGCTCCTTTATTAATAACATTGCTGCTTCATCATAATCATCTAACCTGTCCTAATCATTTGTTCATGTTTTCATAGACAGATTATCATGTCAGATTTTTTTTTTCATTTTCATAACAATCTTCAGATATTTTTTTCATTAAATACATTATGCCCATGACCCCCCCATTATGTTTAACACAAAATAATACATGTTTGCTTTTTGTTAATTAAGTGCTCTTGCTGAGTCATGGGAAAAATAAAGGAGCTGGAAAAAAACACATGCTAGTGACATCAGCATCATCTACACACCTGCTAGTGACATCATGCTCCTCTTCACCTGCTAGTAACTTGCCTGCTTTGTGATAAGCAAATTTTGCTATCTTCTAGTAAGTTTAAGCTTTTGTTGCCTTCTCAGCCAGGGTTTTAACCAACATTATACATATAATCTTTCACATACTTCTCAGTGTGCTTTTTTTTTTTTTTTTTTGCTGAATTTAATGCTTAGATTTTCGTCTTAGATTTAAGTCAGAAAATGTTAAGAAAAATATAACTCTTTACTTTTACTTATGATCTGCAATATCGTTTCAGATTCTGAACCCATCAGAAATCACCAACCCCTCCTGACATATCTTTCCAGTTTGGGGTAGGTATGTTGCAACAATATAACATAAATAACAATAAAATGTCATTAATTGAAGCATGACTTATTGGGGTAACTGTTTTCTTCTTGTAATAGAACACTATAGAACTACATTCACTATAGAACAGGAACATCATTTGTTGGTAAATTTTTCATGCCTATTTTCTTCCTAGCAAAAAATGAATGTATGTGCCAAAGTAGAATTCAACAACTTTAGCCATGATCTCTGTGATCAGCTCATCATCTCTCCATACCCTCTCCACATGGAAGTCACCTCTTGTACTTGTTACCAGATCACACCAGGTTAACTAAGCCAGTAACCATCAGCTGACCGTGGAATGCCAATTGTGTGTTTCCTTCTCAGTTTTGCATGGTCCCCAATAAACTCAACGTGGGATGCCTCTCCCATTACTTTCACATCAGGGCAATTAACCTATACCAGGCCACAGAGAGGTTCTTCATTTGGGTCCACTACTTTGCCATCTGCACCGAGGTGTGGAGCATCAGGGTGGATGATGAGACTAGATGGAGTAACGTTAACGTCAAAGGTCTCCTGGTAGCTGTGAAGAACCTCTGGCTCAAGTTTCAATCCTCTACACATCGCTCTCTAGAAACCCCGACAGATGTTTACACACACTGTTTAATGCAAGATATAAATGCATTTAACATGCAATGACAAATGCATAATATTTTGATTTTTTTTAATCCCAAAATGTTGAATACTGATATTTGCAATGATAAAAGAAAGTGCTTTAAGAGGTGAAATTAAAAACACCAATATCTAGACAATCATGAATTGTAACATCACTTCCTTTAATGTTTTTACTATACAGTTGATATGGAATTTGTTTAAATGTTAATTTTTTGAAAAAAATGTTTATATGAAATGCTTATACAAAATAAATATGTAGTTAATTTAAAGTATATCTACATTTCTTGCTTTCATACATGGTCATATGAAAAATTTGCCGTACTTAAGGTAGATTTCTGCCATTTACTGGAAAACATTTAAAATTACAATTTTAAACAAAAGCACTATATGAACATTCTGAGTGATTTTATTACACTAATATACAATCAGACATCCCAATTTCTGTTTTGGTAAAGTCATTAAGTGTCATGTCATTTAGATGAATTAGAATTTTATTTGGGGTCCTGAAATACCCTAAACACTGCACAGAGGTTAAGATTACCATTGCTCCATAAATAAAATAAAAATGGAAACTCGTCCTATTTTGTTTTGATTTTCTCTTACTAAATTATACAGTTACTGATGCTATGGACTGTGGTATTAGTAACAGGCTATTAACAAAAATCTGTCTCTAAACCTCTTTGCTCTTTATTAAAAGTTGGTCTAGACTAGACAAGTAGCCTACATGATAGAATCAAATGTTTTGAAAATCCGCTCCTAAGCGATCTCAAATGATTGGCGAAACGCGCTTCGGACTCCCGATCTGAATCAATGTTTTGCAAAACCGCTCTGAAGCCCCGATCTCAAATGATTCGCGAAACGCGACTCCGACTCCCGATCTGAATCAATGTTTTGTGAACTCGCTCTGAAGTCCCGATCATATGATTCGCGAAACGCGACTCCGACTCCCGATCTGAATCAATGTTTTGAGAACTCACTCCGAAGTCCCGATCTCAAATGATTCGCGAAATGCGCTTCTGAGTCCCGATCTGAATCAAATGTTTTGCAAAACCGCTCTGAAGCCCCGATCTCAAATGATTCGCGAAACGCGACTCAGACTCCCGATCTGAATCAATGTTTTGTGAACTCGCTCTGAAGTCCCGATCATATGATTCGCGAAACGCGACTCGGACTCCCGATCTGAATCAATGTTTTGAGAACTCACTCCGAAGTCCCGATCTCAAATGATTCGCGAAACGGGCTTCGGAGTCCCGATCTGAATCAAATGTTTTGTGAATTTTTTTTCAAGCCCTGAAATGATTCGCGAAACGCGCTTTGGATTCCCGATCTGAATCAATGTTTTGCAAATCTGCTCCAAAGCCCTGATCTCAAATGATTCATGAAATGTGCATCAGCAGGCGACTCCTAGGCGGATCCGCCTCAAGTTCAAATTCAAATTCGTTTTGGTGCCGCCCAGAGGATCAGCTCCGCCTCCGGCTGGCGCCGTCAAACAGCGGATCCTGTTAAAATTAAGCTTCGGCATTTTAATCACTGTTTGAGTTGGTTCAGACAATATGCCTCCTGTTTGAATGTCAAAAAGTGCAGGCTTAACTTCTAATGTTAGCTACCGTCTATTAGCTTGATACCATCCAGCGTCACCGCTCATTTTACACAGTTTAACAACAAAACAAAACGCTAAGTGAACATCACTAGCTACCCTTTTCATGTTGGTTTTGAGCGCTATGCAGCCCATCTAACCTGGAAAACGGTCTTAATAGTATCGTTTATACAGCATGTCTGGAGGAATAGAGATCGCTAACACATGTGACCAACTGGGCGGCAATGTCATCAGAACGCAAAGAATTATGGGTATGTTTGGCCAGTTAGCATGGTCTGGCATAGCAGGCTAGTGTTCTGGCATGAAAATAATGAAAAATTAGCGTGAAAAACGGAATATAATCCTACAAAATGCAGCGGGCTAAAGAAAACATTGTCGGACCATACTGCCTAAAACTAAATCCTAAAGCAAAGATGAGATATGACGAGAAAATAAAGAGAATCAAAGGACTCGATCCTTACGAGCAGAGCGACTGGTCAAGGTTAGTAACACCCTCCAGCCCAAAAGAAGGGCATGTGAAAAGGTTGTGTTGTGGTCCTTTTACAGACAGCCTGAATAGTTTGATGACGTGTTAGCTTGCGATAGTCAGATTTCAAAGTCAGTCGTTTGTAAATGTTTGGGCAGCCTTAAAAATCGCTGCACCCATCTTACCAATATGACCGTGTAGCCTTTTATTTTAATCTTTTACTAAACGTGACTTTGCGTTTCATAAATGTTCTTTTTTTTGTACTTCATAGATGATGTGTAAATGAAAAAAAATATTTAAAACACTTTCTTCATCCCCTAATCTACAGTGTAAACTATACATCACTTGTAAATGTGTTAGGGTTAGAGGGTCTACATAATTTAAAACGCTGGTCTTGGTGAGTATCCTCAGTCAGTTAGCCCATTTACAAAAAAATTACTCTTTTAAACATTTACAAAATGTGGTATCGGTGCATCCCTAATTAAAAATATTAAAAAATATGTATGATTTCAATATCAAAATAATTTTACACAATTAACGCTGCCGACCGTCTGAGATAAAGAGTTTTTTTTTTTTTTTTTTTTTACATTGCTATGGGCATGATATTAAGTATATAATACAACTTTCATTCTTCAGGTCGATCGTCTATAAATCTGTTTCAATATCTTCTCAATGGTTAAGAGGATTCCCCAAGCATGACAGTGAAACATCAGACACCATGATATACTGGATATGTAACTTGAGTTAAAAAAATGAAGATATTTGTTAGATGTTTGATAAGTGCTGATCGAAATCCAAAAAAGTAGTGCTTGAAAGTCCTGGAATTTCATTTAACAGAATCTGTACCAACCCTGATAGTTAATCATGTACAAGACATTTGCAAATGACTTGTAACAGAATTTACAAAACATACTTAAAATGATAGTACATCACTTGCTAATAATTTATGAATGTTTTGTAAATGATTAGTTCATCATTATTTAACCACTGACTTATAAAATACGTACAACTGAACGTTATTATAAAGTGTTACCCTCTTTGGCAACTCAAAATCAAACCTAGTCTGACCATAACTCCCTGAGCAGCTGATGGCTACTTTACACACGCAGATTGTTCAATCAGGTAGACCTATACCTGATGTTATTTTTAACACAATGCAATAGTTAGTGCGTCAGTAAAAACGGACGGACACGCTCACTTATTTAGTAAGGAAAGTAGGCTACTAAAAATATTCCTGTTAACTATCAAGCTAATCATAATAATAAAAAGCCTACCCTTTTGACATGCAGTAAATCTTCAAAAGTTTTTTAGGCTTATTTACAATATTGTTCGGTTAAAATTACAAAGCAATTCAGATTTAAGTTTATGTTTATATTTCTGTAGTAGCCTAGGCTAGAAATATTTATTAGTTTATCTTACAATTTCTTTTATCCTACAGCAAGAACAGAAGGGATTTTGAAAATGAGATATATGGGTCCAAAACGGACCAGGGCCAGATGAGACAGTATGGTGGCGGATGTGTTTCAATTTGCAGGACCCAAACAGACCCACCGTGGAGGTAAGGTTTTAATCGTGGAGCGCGGTGCAACGGCGGGTCCGGGATCCGAATTCGTATCGGATCCGTCATTGCCCGCAAGTTGACGCCGGTACAGTTCCGTTCCGGAAGCCGCAACACGGCCGCGCAGTCCTTTTTGCTGTGTGGGGGAGTCCCGATCTGAATCAATGTTTTAAAAATCCGCTGGGACTGATTTCAAATGATTCGCGAAACGTGCTTCGGAGTCCCGATCCGAATCAAATGTTTTGCGAACTCACTCCAAAGTCCTGATCTCAAATAATTTGCGAAACACGCGTCAGAGTCCCGATCTATTTATTTATTTTTTTTTAAAGAGTAGAACTAGAATAGTGAGTGCTAAAGTTAGAGGGTCAAATAAATATATGATAAATAATAATAATAAACAATGAAAACATAGGCTATTTAAGTTATCCTTGCTCCACAACAAATCCTTTAAATTTAACAGTATTTAGAGCATTGATCTCAAACTCAATTCCTGGAGGGCCACAGCTCTGCACAGTTTGCTCCAACCATAATCAAACACACCTGATCCAGCTAATCAAGGTCTTCAGGATTACTAGAAACTTCCAAGCAGGTGTGATTTGGAGCTGGTTGGAGCTAAACTCTGCAGAGCTGTGGCCCTCCAGGAATTGAGTTTGAGACCTTGGATTTAGAGAATATAATTAAAAGATATAAGAAGCTACATAAATTCACAAGCCAAAACGAACGATCATTTTAGGCTAGAATGAAACTCAAACTAAAGTTGGGTCTCTCATTCGACACAAAATCACATTTTTCTGTAAATATTATTTACGTACTTCATTCGCTTCCAATATCCACGTAAAACAAAATGTTTTACATCAGGACAGTAAGGTGATAAGGCTTAACGGTACAGATTTTACTACATAAAAACTGAGCAGTGTGTGTTTGTGTTTAAAGTTACCGTTTTTTGATAATGATAATGAACAGACAAAGCTTCACTGCATGCACATGCAGCCCCAGAGCAATCACTTGAATTTTTTTTCTTCTAACAGCAGAAGTACAATTCTCTACTTAAATAATTTTGCTAAATGGTAAAATAAATGTTCAGCAATATCTTTAAAATATATTTGAATTTTGGCACAAAAAAACATTGTTACATCTAATCCCGCATTAGTTTGTGTCTGCACACCCCATGGCAAACCAAAATATTCAAATAAGAGGTTGAAATTAGATCAGATCCAAATTAATTAAACTCTAACAAACCATACCTATTTTTAGAACATTTTTTGTAACAAAATATCTGAAAAGATAGGTGTTTTTGTTTGTAATTACAGATGCAGTCAAAAAGTGGGGCAGCATAATATATATTATTATTTATTTATTTTTCGTTGTTATGGCCTATATCTGACATATTATTAAATGTGTTTTGTTGTTACTTTTTTGTCAGTTGTCCTATTTTGAGAGTAATTATTAATGGGCTAATAATAGGCCAGACTCCTGATCTGAATCAAATGTTTTGTGAACTCGGTTGAAGCCAAATGATTCGCAAAACGTGATTCGGAGTCCCGATCTGAATCAAATCTGTCGAAGCCAAATGATTCGCAAAACGTGATTCGGAGTCCCGATCTGAATCAAATGTTTGTCGAACTCGGTCAAAGCCAAATGATTCGCAAAACGCGATTCGGAGTCCCGATCTGAATCAAATGTTTGTCGAACTCGGTGGAAGCCAAATGATTCACAAAACGCGATTCGGAGTCCCGATCTGAATCAAATGTTTGTCGAACTCGGTCGAAGCCAAATGATTCGCAAAATGCAATTCGGAGTCCCGATCTGAATCAAATGTTTGTCGAACTCAGTCGAAGCCAAATGATTCGCAAAACGCGATTCGGAGTCCCGATCTGAATCAAATGTTTGTCGAACTCAGTCGAAGCCAAATGATTCGCAAAACGCGATTAGGAGTCCCGATCTGAATCAAATGTTTTGCAAACTCTGACCTCCCGTCTCAAATGATTCGCAAAACTCCCAATCTGAATAAAATGTTTTGCAAATTCGCTCTGAAGTGCTTGAGATGCTCCGCATTTGCAGGATTTCCTAATTCCGCCACCAGGTGTTTCCGATTATCGCTGTGTCACATAGCAACGGTGTAAGAGGAGCACTGACTCAAGTACAATCCTGTCAGGAGAGGTGGAGACAGAACTAATTGTTTTTGCTGTTATGTTTTACGTCATAATGGAGGAGACGGTGATGGAACTGGTTTGCTGCATCCTTTGTCGGATTACAACTTTAAACGCAGGTACTGGTTTGGAGCTTACTTGAATAATGTAATGATACATATGAAAAACTACTAAATAAACAAACTCACACACACACATAGCAGTTCAAATGCTGACTGATATGTTAAAAAGGTGCGATTTTATATAGTTTATTGTCTTGACCAAGGTGATCCTATGTAGACAGGTTTGCAACCCATTTATTAAGTAGTTAAAGCATAAAAATAAAACTGAAAAAAGTTTGTAGCATAGCTCAATGTTCAACAGCAGCAATCACAGTTGAGCAGTAGGGATGTGCAACAGTGATCGAGTACTCGACCGCGACAGCGATGATCGATCAAGTAAACGATTATCGAAATTATTATTATTATTATTATTTCTGATTGATTATGGCAGCACGTTGGGCGGCGCCCTGATCTCTGATTGGTTAGCTTCCCACTTGATTCCTCAAAAGACGTAAGAAGACAGATAAGCATGGCCTCAAAGTCAAGTAGTAATGGCTGGCTTCCCTTTGAGAAGAACGCTGAAAATACAGTTCAGGGTAAGCTGTATAGCGCCAAGCTGTCACACAAATCTACAACAAATACAATGCGCTATCATCTAAAATGCGTACCCTTCATAAAATATCTGGCGATAACAGAGCGGCAACTCAGACGAGCATTGAATCACTTGCCGTAAGACCTAAATGCAACGCATTAACCGAGAAGACGACAAAGCTGTTCGCTGAAATGGTGGTGAAAGATTTGCTGCCCATTAGTTTCAGGGACAGAGAAGCTTTACTTGTCCAGTGGTACCTGGCTGTTCCTGCAACATCTGTTCCAGCGGAGCGAATTTATTCCACTAAATGTGAACAGGCTGCGCACTCGGCTCTCATCTAAGCGCGTACACCGACTTATGTTTTTTAATAGACATTTGAATGTTTCACCGGTCGTGGTAAATATAATATCCATTTTTTTATAATTATTATTTTAGTTTTGAGTTTTAACCATAGTTAAAATATCTAGGCTATTTGGTCTCTGTTTTATACCTTATAATAGTTGTTTGGTTAAACTTGGTGAACTTTTTTTTCTTTATCTTTTAAAAACTACGTTTCACCGCTGGATTAAAATATGCTGCTAAAGTTATACTGGAAGATGATGTTTTGTAAAAAAAAAATGCAGTTGAATAAAGTATCAAAAAAAGAAAAATAATCTTTGTGTGTTCATTTTTAAATCACAGACAAATAATGAAATGGTCTTTATAAAATAAAAATGGACTGGATATATTTGTAGCCTAATTACATTAAACATATTCGAGATGACGAAAATCAAAATTATTTGTTTGTCATAGTTTTTATCTTAAATATATTTTAAATCTTATTCGATTATTTAGCAATAATCAGTGATTTCCATGCTGTTAAATAATATTTTGGTTGATCAGAAAGTGCAAATTGAATACAAAATATAAATTAAATATAACAATACATAAAAAAAATAATGATAGTGACACTATGTAAATTTATTGTACTTTCGTGTTTGTAAAGCGTAATCCGAGTAACACTTTCGGTCAAGTTCACATCTGCATCGGCGAATTTTTTTCAGATAAAAATAGCAAGAGCTACTCTACGTCTGATTAATTAACATGAACAATTATGCTGAAATCGCTGCATATCATCCATTCGTTTCATGCTCATATAAGCAATGCCCGATAATGATATTGCTCTTAAATGTTTTATTTTTCTATTATTATTTTATTAATGATGTTATAATAATGCAGCCAAGCTTTTTTCCCGTCATATTTGTGGGCATAATTCAATTCCTACACAGCAAAAATTGGAGAGTTGAAATTTCTGTGTTAAACATTTCCGAGTTGATTTCAACACCCAAAGAGTAATTTTAACTTACCTTTGAAAGGTAAGTTAAATTTAATCATACTTTTACATTCATGATTGGTGCTTATTCAGTAGAGAATGTACAGCACAACGCGCTATGGAGCACTGCGCATAAACGTATATTAGGCTGTGTGTGTGCGTTCGCTTCCACATTTCAAGTTAACCTACATCGTGGCAGCGGATTACGCGCGAGCTTTTCGATTTAACAGCTTGGTCTCTAATTAATTAAAATGCTTTACCGAATTAATAAAACGAACGATCTTTTACAAAGTCTCGTTTATTGCCATCGTCGACGTGATTAGCTTCGTTAGCTAGCTAAGATACTTTACGAACAACAGAAGTATGTGAAGCTGGACTGCATTTAAGAGAGGTTTTACTTCATGCAATTTCGCGTCAAAGGTTTTTTTTTCTTACTCTTTTAAAATAACTAAGAATTTGATTAAAATCTGATAAATTCTGTGTATTGTGTTGTTGCCTCATTTCTGTATTTGCCGTTATCACATAATTTTCTGTAGAAGGGGATGTATTGATAAAATAAAAATAATTCATATTTACATTTTGCTTGCATCATAAAAAAACGTTTTCAAATCAGACATTTGTTGTGAAGCAAGAAAGGGCGTCAACTTGAATAATTTTTTCTTCTTTTTTCAGTCATTGAGAAATTTTGCTTGCCACCTAATGCAAAAGTTACATACAAGGATGCAACAGAGACCGAAGTCGATGCAGAAATATAATGCTGACTGTTTTCTCATGATGGTGAGCTTTATTGAATGTTTATGTTTTGTTATCAAGCAACTCAGGATAAATATGATAAATTGGCTATTTCTGATTCTTGTGCTGGTCATCAAAATATTTGTAATATTTTAATACTTTATTTAGAATTTTCAGACTCTTTGCCTTCCATATCTGAGAAGTCTGACAAAAGCAACAGTTCAAGTGCATCGACTGTAATCTTACATGAGGTCCCTAACAAGAGACAAAGAAAAGAGGACACATCTGTACTGTCTGCAAAACAGGTATAGAACAAAGTTTTTATGTCCTTTTGTGTCCTAAAGGTTCTGTTCACCCAGAAATGAAAATTATCCAAAATATATAATTTTTTTAACCCCTTTGAGTCTGTGTTAATTAATGAATCACCAAGGTCATTTTTTTAATTTAATTTATTATTATTAACTTTTTTTATATATATATATATATATATATATATATATATAAATTAGGTGCATGACCATTGTATAAATTAAGACCAATTTGATATCTTCTCTTAAGCAACTCCCTACTTAAGCTATCAGAGAACAGAATGCTCTTGGCATAGTGATACTGTTCCCAAAAAGATCCATATTCAAGAAAGGCTACGTAAGTCATCGTCTGCATGACCCTTTCATGTTATAATTGCAATGTTATGATATCAATATCTGACATAGAAATGTGATTCTTTTAAGGAACACTTTTATGATGCTGCAAGCAACATAGGATACATTGCTTGGCGTATGAAAAGTCCACAGGAAGATTAGACGAGGATCTTTGCCACTAGACAGCCCTCATGATGTTTCTCCAGGAAGCCCAAAATGCCAAAAAGCTACTAGAGAGGCCATTTCTTTGCTCAGCCAAACCACAGAGAATTCCCTAATCATCCAAAAGATGAGAGAGACCTTTCAGCATCACCAAGAGCTTATTAAAGATCCAGGCTCTAGTGTTGATATCCTCTCCACCTTCCCATGATTCATAGATACAAAAGGCCTGGTAAGTTTGGAATAACATGTTTTCACAAGAATGCAATTTGAGAATATTGTTTATCGTTAATATCTTCTTAAAGGTTGGTCAAGACTTCACTCTCCTGTTTGACACTGAGACATCCTCCAGGCTGCTTCAGAAGAGGGACACATTCTTCAGGCCAGATGTCATGAAAGACACCAGAATGTCCTGAAGGAAGTGAACTTCATGAGACAAGTAAGTTGTATTTGATTTGCTTGTATTTACACATCTGCTATATTTGCAGTTACAATATATTTTGTTTTGATGACAAAAAAAAAATTAACATTTAGCAACTTAAGAACCTATGAGGTTGGATGTTTTCCTTATTAACAGGTGAATGTTTAAAATGCTTTCTATTCTTCAACTTAAAATATTTAGTATTTAATAATGTTTTTTTCTTCATGTGAATTTCGTCTTTAGTTTACGATCGGGAAATGGCATCTCTTCTTTTACTGATACATCTCCTTCCACCATCATAGGACTGAAGTCTCCAAAAACAGTCCATGTTATGCTGCTGAAAGACTTGTAATCTTTCATAAGGTATTGACATTTTAATATTGTGTTTTGGTTTGCTCTAACATGGAGATTTAAAATCATTCATATGCATTCTCATATTGCACCAGCCGTTGAGTTTCTTTGAACAGTCACTTTTATACTGTTGTTTTTTCTAACTGGACATTATGTTTGTGTCTAATTTTCAATTTTCATTTTTAAGTTTAGTCATGCTGCAGTTTGGAGGAGCCCCTCAACAACATCCAGCATCAGCATCCCTACATCCTTGCTGTTGGACACCAATAAGCAATACTGAGTGCTTCTACATCATCTTGGATAAGCATCTCATCCCATGCCAGGCAAACCGCTCCCTTGGAGCATTTGATGAACTTTTCAAGGCACATTTTGTGTTAAATTTGTCCTATGGTGCACTTCTGAACTTTTTTTTACACATTCCTGCAGACAACAGTGTATAACATTGATGAAGGTAAAATGGAGTCTCCCAGGGAGAGATTTGAGAGCAGTTGAGAGCAGACGTTGACAGAATGCTAATTTATCTGTCAAAAAGAGCACCCAGATGGTCAACAGTTGATTTCACATTTAAGAGGTGAGAATTACAAATAAGTCATTGGCAAATATTTTGTGTGCTGTTGTTTATTTAACACTATTTTGTGGATCTTTGGATACTGTACAGATTTAACCAGCTAAAACATGCAACTCTGAGCAGTGTTGTTTTTCTGTATCCCTTTTAATGTTATTTTAACACTTTTTTTGGAGTCAAATTAGGAACTCCGGCATTGTGTTAAATCTTTAACTATTTTGAAAGTGTTATTTTAACTCCGGAGAGTGTGGAGCTCTATAAACTCTGAAAAAGTGTTGAAATCAACACTGGACTTTTTGCTGTGTAAGTTTCGAAAACGCGCAGGTGGTTTATGGAAAATAAAACTTAATTACAACTATTACACTTAATAACGTAGATGAAAATATAGCACAAATCTGCCGTACATTTGTAATGAGAACTTTATAGGAATCTATAGTAAAATCTATCCTTGCCCATCTTTCAGCGCGCTGTCATGAATACATCAGAGGGAGCTCTCTCTCTCTCTCTCTCTCTCTCTCTCTCTCTCTCTCTCTCTCTCTCTCTCTCTCTGTGTGTGTGTCTAACGCATAACTTAGCATCCTATTGTGCTGATACAAGTTGTATGTTATGTCTGATATGTATCTCAGTTATCTGATTTATCATAGGATGCGTCATAGAATTAGCTTCCGTTTATTGGTATACTTTCACCTCAGACAGATATTTCTTGCTCCTTTATTAATAACATTGCTTCATCATAATCATCTAACCTGTCCTAATCATTTGTTCATGTTTTCATAGACAGATTATCATGTCAGATTTTTTTTTCATTTTCATAACAATCTTCAGATATTTTTTTCATTAAATACATTATGCCCATGACCCCCCATTATGTTTAACACAAAATAATACATGTTTGCTTTTTGTTAATTAAGTGCTCTTGCTGAGTCATGGGAAAAATAAAGGAGCTGGAAAAAAACACATGCTAGTGACATCAGCATCATCTACTCACCTGCTAGTGACATCATGCTCCTCTTCACCTGCTAGTAACTTGCCTGCTTTGTGATAAGCAAATTTTGCTATCTTCTAGTAAGTTTAAGCTTTTGTTGCCTTCTCAGCCAGGGTTTTAACCAACATTATACATATAATCTTTCACATACTTCTCAGTGTGCTTTTTTTTTTTTTTTTTTTTTGCTGAATTTAATGCTTAGATTTTAGTCTTAGATTTAAGTCAGAAAATGTTAATAAAAATATAACTCTTTACTTTTACTTATGATCTGCAATATCACTTCAGATTCTGAACCCATCAGAAATCACCAACCCCTCCTGACATATCTTTCCAGTTTGGGGTAGGTATGTTGCAACAATATAACATAAATAACAATAAAATGTAATTAATTGAAGCATGACTTATTGGGGTAACTGTTTTCTTCTTGTAATAGATCACTATAGAACTACATTCACTATAGAACAGGAACATCATTTGTTGGTAAATTTTTCATGCCTATTTTCTTCCTAGCAAAAAATGAATGTATGTGCCAAAGTAGAATTCAACAACTTTAGCCGTGATCTCTGTGATCAGCTCATCATCTCTCCATACCCTCTCCACATGGAAGTCACCTCTTGTACTTGTTACAAGATCACACCAAGTTAACTAAGCCAGTAACCATCAGCTGACCGTGGAATGCCAATTGTGTGTTTCTTTCTCAGTTTTGCATGGTCCCCAATAAACTCAACGTGGGATGCCTCTCCCATTTCTTTCACATCAGGGCAATTAACCTATACCAGGCCACAGAGAGGTTCTTCATTTGGGTCCACTACTTTGCCATCTGCACCGAGGTGTGGAGCATCAGGGTGGATGATGAGACTAGATGGAGTAACGTTAACGTCAAAGGTCTCCTCATAGCGGTGAAGAACCTCTGGCTCAAGTTTCAATCCTCTACACATCGCTCTCTAGAGACCCTGAAAGATGTTTACACACACTGTTTAATGCAAGATATAAATGCATTTAACATGCAATTACAAATGCATAATATTTTGATGTTTTAATCCCAAATTGTTGAATACTGATATTTGCAATGATAAAAGAAAGTGCTTTAAGAGGTGAAATTAAAAACACCAATATCTAGACAATCATGAATTGTAACATCACTTCCTTTAATGTTTTTACTATACAGTTGATATGGAATTTGTTTAAATGTTAATTTTTTGAAAAAAATGTTTATATGAAATGCTTATACAAAATAAATATGTAGTTAATTTAAAGTATATCTACATTCCTTGCTTTCATACATGGTCATATGAAAAATTTGCCGTACTTAAGGTAGATTTCTGCCATTTACTGGAAAACATTTAAAATTACAATTTTAAACAAAAGCACTATATGAACATTCTGAGTGATTTTATTACACTAATATACAATCAGACATCCCAATTTCTGTTTTGGTAAATTCATTAAGTGTCATGTCATTTAGATGAATTAGAATTTTATTTGGGGTCCTGAAATACCCTAAACACTGCACAGAGGTTAAGATTACCATTGCTCCATAAATAAAATAAAAATGGAAACTTATCCTATTTTGTTTTGATTTTCTCTTACTAAATTATACAGTTACTGATGATATGGACTGTGGTATTAGTAACAGGCTATTAACAAAAATCTGTCTCTAAACCTCTTTGCTCTTTATTAAAAGTTGGTCTAGACTAGACAAGTAGCCTACATGATAGAATCAAATGTTTTGAAAATCCGCTCCGAAGCGATCTCAAATGATTTGCGAAACGCGCTTCGGACTCCCGATCTGAATCAATGTTTTGCAAAACCGCTCTGAAGCCCCAATCTCAAATGATTCGCGAAACGCGACTCCGACTCCCGATCTGAATCAATGTTTTGTGAACTCGCTCTGAAGTCCCGATCATATGATTCGCGAAACGCGACTCCGACTCCCGATCTGAATCAATGTTTTGCAAAACCGCTCTGAAGTCCCGATCATATGATTCGCGAAACGTGACTCCGACTCCCGATCTGAATCAATGTTTTGTGAACTCGCTCCGAAGTCCCGATCTCAAATGATTCGCGAAATGCGCTTCGGAGTCCCGATCTGAATCAAATGTTTTGTGAATTTTTTTTCAAGCCCTGAAATGATTCGCGAAACACGCTTCGGATTCCCGATCTGAATCAGTGTTTTGCAAATCCGCTCCAAAGCCCTGATCTCAAATGATTCATGAAATGTGCATCAGCAGGAGACTCCTAGGCGGATCCGCCTTCAAGTTCAAATTCAAATTTGTTTTGGTGCCGCCCAGAGGATCAGCTCCGCCTCCGGCGGGCGCCGTCAAACAACGGATCCTGTTAAAATTAAGCTTCGGCATTTTAATCACTGTTTGAGTTGGTTCAGACAATATGCCTCCTGTTTGAATGTCAAAAAGTGCAGGCTTAACTTCTAATTTTAGCTACCGTCTATTAGCTTGATACCATCCAGCGTCACCGCTCATTTTACAAAGTTTAACAACAAAACAAAACGCTAAGTGAACATTACTGGCTAAGTTACCCTTTTCATGTTGGTTTTGAGCGCTATGCAGCCCATCTAAGCTGGAAAACGGTCTTAATAGTATCGTTTATACAGCGTGTCTGGAGGAATAGAGATCGCTAACACATGTGACCAACTGGGCGGCAACGTCATCAGAACGCAAAGAATTATGGGTATGTTTGGCCAGTTAGCATGGTCTGGCATAGCAGGCTAGTGTTCTGGCATGAAAATAATGAAAAATTAGCGGGAAAAACGGAATATGATCCTACAAAATGCAGCGGGCTAAAGAAAACATTGTCGGACCATACTGCCTAAAACTAAATCCTAATGCAAATATGAGATATGACGAGAAAATAAAGAGAATCAAAGGACTCGATCCTTACGAGCAGAGCGACTGGTCAAGGTTAGTAACACCCTCCAGCCCAAAAGAAGGGCATGTGAAAAGGTTGTGTTGTGGTCCTTTTACAGACAGCCTGAATAGTTTGATGACATGTTAGCTTGCGATAGTCAGATTTCAAAGTCAATCGTTTGTAAATGTTTGGGCAGCCTTAAAAATCGCTGCAACCATCTTACATATATGACCGTGTTGCCTTTTATTTTAATCTTTTACTAAACGTGACTTTGCGTTTCATAAATGTTCTTTTTTTTGTACTTCATAGATGATGTGTAAATGAAAAAAATATTTACAACACTTTCTGCATCCCCTAATCTACAGTGTAAACTATACATCACTTGTAAATGTGTTAGGGTTAGAGGGTCTACATAATTTAAAACGCTGGTCTTGGTGAGTATCCTCAGTCAGTTAGCCCTATATCTCAAGTGAACGTAGCCTTGTTCAAATCGGGTTTTCCGTAGCCTACCTGTTAGATCTACCTGAAAACTCTAAAAACACTCTATAATTTACAAAAAAAATACTCTTTTAAACATTTACAAAATGTGGTATCGGTGCATCCCCAATTAAAAATATGTATGATTTCAATATCAAAATAATTTTACACAATTAACGCTGCCGCCCGTCTGAGATAAAGATTTTTTTTTTTACATTGCTATGGGCATGATATTAAGTATATAATACAACTTTCATTCTTCAGGTCGATCGTCTATAAATCTGTTTCAATATCTTCTCAATGGTTAAGAGGATTCCCCAAGCATGACAGTGAAACATCAGACACCATGATATACTGGATATGTAACTTGAGTTAAAAAAATGAAGATATTTGTTAGATGTTTGATAAGTGCTGATCGAAATCCAAAAAAGTAGTGCTTGAAAGTCCTGGAATTTCATTTAACAGAATCTGTACCAACCCTGATAGTTAATCATGTACAAGACATTTGCAAATGACTTGTAACAGAATTTACAAAACATACTTAAAATGATAGTACATCACTTGCTAATAATTTATGAATGTTTTGTAAATGATTAGTTCATCATTATTTAACCACTGACTTATAAAATACGTACAACTGAACGTTATTATAAAGTGTTACCCTCTTTGGCAACTCAAAATCAAACCTAGTCTGACCATAACTCCCTGAGCAGCTGATGGCTACTTTACACACGCAGATTGTTCAATCAGGTAGACCTATACCTGATGTTATTTTTAACACAATGCAATAGTTAGTGCGTCAGTAAAAATGGACTGACACGCTCACTTATTTAGTAAGGAAAGTAGGCTACTAAAAATATTCCTGTTAACTATCAAGCTAATCATAATAATAAAAAGCCTACCCTTTTGACATGCAGTAAATCTTCAAAAGTTTTTTTAGGCTTATTTACAATATTGTTCGGTTAAAATTACAAAGCAATTCAGATTTAAGCTTATGTTTATATTTCTGTAGTAGCCTAGGCTAGAAATATTTATTAGTTTATCTTACAATTTCTTTTATCCTACAGCAAGAACAGAAGGGATTTTGAAAATGAGATAAACGGGTCCAAAACGGACCAGGGCAGATGAGACCGTATGGTGGCGGATATGTTTCAATTTGCAGGACCCAAACGGACCCACCGTGGAGGTAAGGTTTTAATCGTGGAGTGCGGTGCAACGGCGGGTCCGGGATCCGAATTCGTATCGGATCCGTCATTGCCCGCAAGTTGACGCCGGTACAGTTCGGTTCCGGAAGCCGCAACATGGCCGCGCAGTACTTTTTGATGTGTGGGGGAGTCCCGATCTGAATCAATGTTTTAAAAATCCGCTGGGACTGATTTCAAATGATTCGCAAAACGTGCTTCGGAGTCCCGATCCGAATCAAATGTTTTGCGAACTCACTCCAAAGTCCTGATCTCAAATAATTTGCGAAACGCGCGTCAGAGTCCCGATCTATTTTATTTATTTTTTTAAAGAGTAGAACTAGAATAGTGAGTGCTAAAGTTAGAGGGTCAAATAAATATATGATAAATAATAATAATAAACAATGAAAACATAGGCTATTTAAGTTCTCCTTACTCCACAACAAATCCTTTAAATTTAACAGTATTTAGAGAATATAATTAAAAGATATAAGAAGCTACATAAATTCACAAGCCAAAACGAACGATAATTTTAGGCTAGAATGAAACTCAAACTAAAGTTGGGTCTCTCATTCGACACAAAATCACATTTTTCTGTAAATATTATTTACGTACTTCACTCGCTTCCAATATCCACGTAAAACAAAATGTTTTACATCAGGGCAGTAAGGTGATAACGCTTAACGGTACGGATTTTACTACATAAAAACTGAGCAGTTTGTGTTTAAAGTTACCGTTTTTTTATTATGATAATGAACAGACAAAGCTTAACTGCACGCACATGCAGCGCCAGAGCAATCACTTGAATTTTTTTCCTTCTAACAGCAGAAGTACAATTCTCTACTTAAATAATTTTGCTAAATGGTAAAATAAATGTTCAGCAATATCTTTAAAATATATTTGAATTTTGGCACAAAAAAACATTGTTACATCTAATCCCGCATTAGTTTGTGTCTGCACACCCCATGGCAAACCAAAATATTCAAATAAGAGGTTGAAATAAGATCAGATCCAAATTAATTAAACTCTAACAAACCATACCTATTTTTAGAACATTTTTTGTAACAAAATATCTGAAAAGATAGGTGTTTTTGTTTTGTAATTACAGATGCAGTCAAAAAGTGGGGCAGCATAATATATATTATTATTTATTTATTTTTCGTTGTTATGGCCTATATCTGACATATTATTAAATGTGTTTTGTTGTTACTTTTTTGTCAGTTGTCCTATTTTGAGAGCAATTATTAATGGGCTAATAATAGGCCAGACTCCTGATCTGAATCAAATGTTTTGTGAACTCGGTTGAAGCCAAATGATTCGCAAAATGCGATTAGGAGTCCCGATCTGAATCAAATGTTTGTCGAACTCGGTCAAAGCCAAATGATTCGCAAAACACGATTAGGAGTCCCGATCTGAATCAAATGTTTGTCGAACTCGGTCAAAGCCAAATGATTCGCAAAACGCGATTCGGAGTCCCGATCTGAATCAAATGTTTGTCGAACTCGGTCAAAGCCAAATGATTCGCAAAACGCGATTGGGAGTCCCGATCTGAATCAAATGTTTGTAGAAACCGAGTGAAAGCCAAATGATTCGCAAAACGCAATTCGGAGTCCCGATCTGAATCAAATGTTTTGCGAACTCCGACTTCCCATCTCAAATGATTCGCAAAACTCCCGATCTGAATAAAATGTTTTGCAAATCCGCTCCCAAGTGCTTGAGATGCTCAGCATTTGCAGGATTTCCTAATTCGGCCACCAGGTGTTTCCGATTACCGCTGTGTCGCATAGCAATGGTGCAAGAGGAGCACTGACGCAAGTACAATCCTGTCAGGAGAGGTGGAGACAGAACTAATTGTTTTACGTCATAATGGAGGAGACGGTGATGGAACTAGTGTGCTGCATCCTTTGTCGGATTACAACTTTAAATGCAGGTACTGGTTTGGAGCTTACTTGAATAATGTAATGATACATATGAAAAACTACTAAATAAACAAACTCGCACACACACACACACACACACACACACACACACATAGCAGTTCAAATGCTGACTGATATGTTACAAAGGTGCGATTTTATATAGTTTATTGTCTTGACCAAGGTGATCCTATGTAGACAGGTTTGCAACCCGTTTATTAAGTAGTTAAAGCATAAAAATAAAACTGAAAAAAGTTTGTAGCATAGCTCAATGTTCAACAGCAGCAATCACAGTTGAGCAGTAGGGATGTGCAACAGTGATCGAGTACTCGACCGCGACAGCGATGATCGATCAAGTAAACGATTATCGAAATTATTATTATTATTATTATTTCTGATTGATTATGGCAGCACGTTGGGCGGCGCCCTGATCTCTGATTGGTTAGCTTCCCACTTGATTCCTCAAAAGACGTAAGAAGACAGATAAGCATGGCCTCAAAGTCAAGTAGTAATGGCTGGCTTCCCTTTGAGAAGAACGATGAAAATACAGTTCAGGGTAAGCTGTGTAGCGCCAAGCTTTCACACAAATCTACAACAAATACAATGTGCTATCATCTAAAATGCGTACCTACATAAAATATCTGGCGATAACAGAGCGGCAACTCAGACGAGCACTGAATCAATTGCCGTAAGACCTAAATGCAACGCATTAACCGAGAAGACGACTGTAGCGGCCCCTCGGATATACATTGATCAAGACGCAGAGAGTTTCAAACGGGTGTCAATTTATTTCTTCCTCTCAATGAGCACCATGCACCTGGACACCGTGAAAACTACAGAATAAACAGAAATACAAAATGCTTCCATGTAGTTTCACAAATAATTTGCACATAAATCATCTTCACATATTAATCATGTTTACACCCAATACAAATTATTTTAACAAATGAACAATATGAAATATGTTTAAGCCTTTATGACAAATGAAATATCACATGCTTCTTTTAAATTAAACAGAATATATTATAATTGTTTAAAGAAAGAATAAACATTTTTATATTGATGACATGTGCAATAAACCCATAAACAAATGAAGTACTGACATTCTCTTTTCCTTAAACAATATCCCTTTTGATAATAATACAAACTCCACATATTTTCCTTCATACCTCATTCCGCTTTTCCAAGGGCGCTAATCAAAGAGTTTCTGCCATCAGCTACCATGTGCTCTAGCTTGACACACCCTCACAGTTCGGAGCTCTTAAAAATAACATGTACGAGCAATACAAAAATAATAAAGTAAATTACAATGTAAACTCTTTCTTTACAAGATTCAAATGGGTGAATATGATAAATAACTTAAGTGTTCACAAGTTTTTACCGTTCTTCCGACGATATGCGAACACCACATTGTGACGAGAGAATAGCGGAAGTTTAGCGTCACAAAAAAAACCATCCGAAGAAGAAAACAGCGCTTTTTCAAAATAAAAGCAGAACAGACAAAGTGACACTGTTAAACATATAATGCCTTAAAATATTAATATAAAATGTTATATATGTTGTATATATACGGTGTAGGATATTAATGCGATTTATAAAGACATTTACAACGACAAAGCTGTTCGCTGAAATGGTGGTGAAAGATTTGCTGCCCATTAGTTTCAGGGACAGAGAAGGTTTACTTGTCCAGTGGTACCTGTCTGTTCCTGCAACATCTGTTCCTGCGGAGCGAATTAATTCCACTAAATGTGAACAGGCTGCGCACTCGGCTCTCATCTGAGCGCGTAGACCGATTTATCTTTTTTAATAGACATTTGAATGTTTCACCGGTCGTGGTAAATATAATATCCATTTTTTTATAATTATTATTTTAGTTTTGAGTTTTAACCATAGTTAAAATATCTAGGCCATTTGGTCTCTGTTTTATACCTTATAATAGTTTTTTGGTTAAACTTGGTGAACTTTTTTTTCTTTATATTTTAAAAAACTACGTTTCACCGCTGGATTAAAATATGCTGCTAAAGTTATACTTGAAGACAATGATTTGTTTAAAAAAATGCACTTGAATAAAGTAGCAAAAAAAAAAAAAAAAAAAGAATCTTTGTGTGTTCATTTTTAAATCACAGACAAATAATGAAATGGTCTTTATAAAATAGAAATGGACTGGATATATTTGTAGCCTAATTACATTAAACATATTCGAGATGACGAAAATCAAAATTATTTGTTTGTCATGGTTTTTATCTTAAATATATTTTAAATCTTATTCGATTATTTGGCAATAATCAGTGATTTCCATGCTGTTAAATAATATTTTGGTTGATCAGAAAGTGCAAATTGAATACAAAATATAAATTAAATATTACAACACATAAAAAAATAATGATAGTGACAGTGTGACACTATGTAAATTTATTGTACTTTCGTGTTTGTAAAGCGCAATCCGAGTTAAACTTTCGGTCAAGTTCACATCTGCGTTGGCGAATTTTTTTCAGATAAAAATTGCAAGAGCTACTCTACGTCTGATTAATTAACATGAACAATTAGGCTGAAATCGCTGCACATCAGCGATTCGTTTCATGCTCATAGGCAATGCCCGATAATGATATTGCTCTTAAATGTTTTATTTTTCTATTATTATTGATATTGTTTTATTAATGATGTTATAATAATGCAGCCAAGCTTTTTTCCCGTCATATTTGTGGGCATAATTCAATTCCTAGGCTTCGAAAACGCGCAGGTGGTTTATGGAAAATAAAACTTAACTTAAAAATAAAACTTAATTACAACTATTACACTTAATAACGTAGATGAAAATATAGCACAAATCTGCCGTACATTTATAATGAGAACTTTATAGGAAACTATAGTAAAATCTATCCTTGCCCATCTTTCAGCGCGCTGTCATGAATATGCATCAGAGGGAGCTCTCTCTCTCTCTCTCTCTCTCTCTCTCTCTAACTCATAACTTATCATCCTATTGTGCTGATACAAGTTGTATGTTACGTCTGATCAGTTATCTGATTTATCATAGGATGCGTCATAGAATTAGCTTCTGTTTATTGGTATACTTTCACCTCAGACAGATATTTCTTGCTCTTTTATTAATAACATTGCTTCATCATAATCATCTAACCTGTCCTAATCATTTGTTCATGTTTTCATAGACAGATTATCATGTCAGAGTTTTTTTTCATTTTCATAACAATCTTCAGATATTTTTTTCATTAAATACATTATGCCCATGACCCCCCATTATGTTTAACACAAAATAATACATGTTTGCTTTTTGTTAATTAAGTGCTCTTGCTGAGTCATGGGAAAAATAAAGGAGCTGGAAAAAAACACATGCTAGTGACATCAGCATCATCTACTCACCTGCTAGTGACATCATGCTCCTCTTCACCTGCTAGTAACTTGCCTGCTTTGTGATAAGCAAATTTTGCTATCTTCTAGTAAGTTTAAGCTTTTGTTGCCTTCTCAGCCAGGGTTTTAACCAACATTATACATATAATCTTTCACATACTTCTCAGTGTGCTTTTTTTTTTTTTTTTTTGCTGAATTTAATGCTTAGATTTTAGTCTTAGATTTAAGTCAGAAAATGTTAATAAAAATATAACTCTTTACTTTTACTTATGATCTGCAATATCGTTTCAGATTCTGAACACATCAGAAATCACCAACCCCTCCTGACAAATCTTTCCAGTTTGGGGTAGGTATGTTGCAACAATATAACATAAATAACAATAAAATGTAATTAATTGAAGCATGACTTATTGGGGTAACTGTTTTCTTTTTGTAATAGATCACTACAGAACTACATTCACTATAGAACAGGAACATCATTTGTTGGTAAATTTTTCATGCCTATTTTCTTCCTAGCAAAAAATGAATGTATGTGCCAAAGTAGAATTCAACAACTTTAGCCGTGATCTCTGTGATCAGCTCATCATCTCTCCATACCCTCTCCACATGGAAGTCACCTCTTGTACTTGTTACAAGATCACACCAAGTTAACTAGTCCAGTAACCATCAGCTGACCGTGGAATGCCAATTGTGTGTTTCTTTCTCAGTTTTGCATGGTCCCCAATAAACTCAACGTGGGATGCCTCTCCGATTTCTTTCACATCAGGGCGATTAACCTATACCAGGCCACAGGCAGGTTCTTCATTTGGGTCCACTACTTTGCCATCTGCACCAAGGTGTGGCGCATCAGGGTGGATGATGAGACTAGATGGAGTAACTTTAACGTCAAAGGTCTCCTGGTAGCTGTGAAGAACCTCTGGCTCAAGTTTCAATCCTCTACACCTCGCTCTCTAGAGACCCTGAAAGATGTTTACACACACTGTTTAATGCAAGATATAAATGCATTTAACCTGCAATTACAAATGCATAATATTTTGATGTTTTAATCCCAAATTGTTGAATACTGATATTTGCAATGATAAAAGAAAGTGCTTTAAGAGGTGAAATTAAAAACACCAATATCTAGACAATCATGAATTGTAACATCACTTCCTTTAATGTTTTTACTATACAGTTGATATGGAATTTGTTTAAATGTTAATTTTATTAATCAGACATCCCAATTTATGTTTTGGTAAAGTCATTAAGTGTCATGTCATTTAGATGAATTAGAATTTTATTTGGGGTCCTGAAATACCCTAAACACTGCACAGAGGTTAAGATTACCATTGCTCCATAAATAAAATAAAAATGGAAACTCATCCTATTTTGTTTTGATTTTCTCTTACTAAATTATACAGTTACTGATGCTATGGACTGTGGTATTAGTAACAGGTTATTAACAAAAATCTGTCTCTAAACCTCTTTGCTCTTTATTAAAAGTTGGTCTAGACTAGACAAGTAGCCTACATGATAGAATCAAATGTTTTGAAAATCCGCTCTGAAGTCCCGATCTCAAATGATTCGCGAAATGCGCTTCCGAGTCCCGATCTGAATCAATGTTTTGCGAATCTGCTCCGAAGTCCCGATCTCAAATGATTCGCGAAACGCGCTTCGGAGTCCCGATCTGAATCAATGTTTTGCGATACGCCCCGAAGTCACGATCTCAAATGATTCGCGAAAAGCGCTTCGGAGTCCCGATCTGAATCAAATGTTTTGCAAAACCCTCTGAAGCCCCGATCTCAAATGATTCGCGAAACGCGACTCCGACTCCCGATCGGAATCAATGTTTTGTGAACTTGCTCTGAAGTCCCGATCTCAAATGATTCGCGAAACGGGCTTCTGAGTCCCGATCTGAATCAAATGTTTTGTGAATTTTTTTTCAAGCCCTGAAATGATTCATGAAATGTGCATCAGCAGGAGACTCCTAGGCGGATCCGCCTTCAAGTTCAAATTCGTTTTGGTGCTGCCCAGAGGATCAGCTCCGCCTCCGGTCGGCGCCGTCAAACAGCGGATCCTGACTGAGCGAGTTCAACACACCAAGAGCGAAATCAGTCGAGATTTGAGAATTACTTTGCTGGGACACGGTTGCGCTGAACCCTCTTTTGAGTAAGTGATTTATTGATATATTGCTACATTCAATAAACATTGGTTTTTAAATCATCATGTATATTAATGATTGTAATTATGTTGTTTGATATTAGGACAAATTTAACATGTTCACTCTGGATAATGGTTTAGCGCTAGCTAGTAGCTAGCTGTGCATTAAGGTTGCATTTTTGTAATTTTGGTATCGTGTTTGTATCTGCCATCCTTTTTATAATGAAAATTAAGCTTCGGCATTTTAATTACTGTTTGAGTTGGTTCAGACAATATGCCTCCTGTTTGAATGTCAAAAAGTGCTGGGCTTAACTGCTAATGTTAGCTACCGTCTATTAGCTTGATACCATCCAGCGTCACCGCTCATTTTACACAGTTTAACAACAAAACAAAACGCTAAGTGAACATTACTAGCTAAGTTACCCTTTTCATGTTGGTTTTGAGCGCTATGCAGCCCAGCTAACCTGGAAAAAGGTCTTAATAGTATCGTTTATACAGCGTGTCTGGATGAATAGAGATCGCTAACACATGTGACCAACTGGGCGGCAACGTCATCAGAACGCAAAGAATTATGGGTATGTTTGGCCAGTTAGCATGGTCTGGCATAGCAGGCTAGTGTTCTGGCATGGAAAATAATGAAAAATTAGCGTGAAAAACGGAATATAATCCTACAAAATGCAGCGGGCTAAAGAAAACATTGTCGGACCATACTGCCTAAAACGAAATCCTAATGCAAAGATGAGATATGACGAGAAAATAAAGAGAATCAAAGGACTCGATCCTTACGAGCAGAGCGACTGGTCAAGGTTAGTAACACCCTCCAGCCCAAAAGAAGGGCATGTGAAAAGGTTGTGTTGTTGTCCTTTTACAGACAGCCTGAATAGTTTGATGACATGTTAGCTTGCGATAGTCAGATTTCAAAGTCAATCGTTTGTAAATGTTTGGGCAGCCTTAAAAATTGCTGCAACCATCTTACCAATATGACCGTGTAGCCTTTTATTTTAATCTTTTACTAAACGTGACTGCGTTTCATAAATGTTATTTTTTTTGTACTTCATAGATGATGTGTAAATGAAAAAAATATTTACAACACTTTCTGCATCCCCTAATCTAAAGTGTAAACTATACATCACTTGTAAATGTGTTAGGGTTAGAGGGTCTACATAATTTAAAACGCTGGTCTTGGTGAGTATCCTCAGTCAGTTAGCCCTATATCTCAAGTGAACGTAGCCTTGTTCAAATCGGGTTTTCTGTACCTGTTAGATCTACCTGAAAACTCTAAAAACACTCTTTATAATTTACAAAAAAATTACTCTTTTAAACATTTACAAAATGTGGTATCGGTGCATCCCTAATTAAAAATATTAAAAAAATATGTATGATTTCAATATCAAAATAATTTTACCCAATTAACGCTGCCGCCCGTCTGAGATAAAGATTTTTTTTTATATATATATATATTGCGGGCATGATATTAAGTATATAATACAACTTTCATTCTTCAGGTCGATCGTCTATAAATCTGTTTCAATATCTTCTCAATGGTGAAGAGGATTCCCCAAGCATGACAGTGAAACATCAGACACCATGATATACTGGATATGTAACTTGAGTTTAAAAAATGAAGATATTTGTTAGATGTTTGATAAGTGCTGATCGAAATCCAAAAAAGTAGTGCTTGAAAGTCCTGGAATTTCATTTAACAGAATCTGTACCAACCCTGATAGTTAATCATGTACAAGACATTTGCTAATGACTTGTAACAGAATTTACAAAACATACTTAAAATGATAGTACATCACTTGCTAATAATTTATGAATGTTTTGTAAATGATTAGTTCATCATTATTTAACCCACTGACTTATAAAATACGTACAACTGAACGTTATTATAAAGTGTTACCCTCTTTGGCAACTCAAAATCAAACCTAGTCTGACCATAACTCCCTGAGCAGCTGATGGCTACTTTACACACGCAGATTGTTCAATCAGGTAGACCTATACCTGATGTTATTTTTAACACAATGCAATAGTTAGTGCGTCAGTAAAAACGGACGGACACGCTCACTTATTTAGTAGGGAAAGTAGTCTACTAAAAATATTCCTGTTAACTATCAAGCTAATCATAATAATAAAAAGCCTACCCTTTTGACATGCTGTAAATCTTCAAAAGTTTTTTTAGGCTTAATTACAATATTGTTCGGTTAAAATTACAAAGCAATTCAGATTTAAGCTTATGTTTATATTTCTGTAGTAGCCTAGGCTAGAAATATTTATTAGTTTATCTTACAATTTCTTTTATCCTACAGCAAGAACAGAAGGGATTTTGAAAATGAGATAAACGGGTCCAAAACGGACCAGGGCCAGATGAGACAGTATGGTGGCGGATATGTTTCAATTTGCAGGACCCAAACGGACCCACCGTGGAGGTAAGGTTTTAATCGTGGAGCGCGGTGCAACGGCGGGTCCGGGATCCGAATTCGTATCGGATCCGTCATTGCCCGCAAGTTGACGCCGGTACAGTTCCGTTCCGGAAGCCGCAACACGGCCGCGCAGTACTTTTTGCTGTGTGGGGGAGTCCCGATCCGAATCAAATGTTTTGCAAAACGCTCCAAAGTCGATCCAAAAACGCTCCAAAGTCCTGATCTCAAATGATTTGCGAAACGCGCATCGGAGTCCCGATATAGTTTTTTTTTTTTTTTTTTTTTTTTTTTTTTTTTAAGAGTAGAATTAGAATAGTGAGTGCTGAAGTTAGAGGGTCAAATAAATGTATGAGAAATAATAATAAACAATGTAAACATAGTTAGGCTATTTAAGTTCCCATAGTTCCACAACAAATCATTTAAATTTAACAGTATTTAGAAAATATAATTAAAAGATAGAAGCTACATAAATTCACAAGCCAAAACGAATGATCATTTTAGGCTAGAACGAAACTGAAACTAAAGTTGGGTCTCTCATTCGACACAATCAAATTTTTCTGTAAATATTATTTACGTACTTCACTCGCTTCCAATATCCACATAAAACAAAATGTTTTACATCAGGGCAGTAAGGTGATAACGCTTAACGGTACAGATTTTACTACATAAAAACTGAGCAGTGTGTGTTTGTGTTTAAAGTTACTGTTTTTTTATTATGATAATGAACAGACAAAGCTTAACTGCACGCACATGCAGCGCCAGTGCAATCACTTGAATTTTTTTCCTTCTAACAGCAGAAGTACAATCCTCTACTTATAATACTTTTGCTAAATGGTTAAATAAATGTTCAGCAATATTTTTTAATTTTGGCACGAAAGACATTTTGTTACATCTAATCCCGCATTAGTTTGTGTCGGCACACCCCATGGCAAATTGGAACCAAAATATTCAAATAAGAGGTTGAAATTAGATCAGATCCAAATTAATTAAGCTCTAACAAACCATTCCTATTTTTAGAACATTTTTGTAATAAAATATCTGAAAAAATGGGTGTTTTTGTTTGTGATTACAGATGCAGTCAAAAAGGGGGGCAGCAAGGCCACCGATCACGTCATTTATAGTACCGTGGGAAACCACCTTAAACATGCCCCTGGGTGACAGGTTTACTGTAGCTGTGTTAGTTGTGAAGTTTCTCATTACTGCAGAGTTGCTCGAAACTGATATGTCTCCTCGTTTCTCTCCTGTTTTACAGGTTGGTAAATGTACAAAAACAACTCCGAGTTAGATTTAGCTTTGCTGAAATGTACCTGGTATATGAGCGATCCGTTTTAAACTGAAACATAAACGATTTTCAAAAAGGTATGTTTTAGCGTAGAATGACATTATGCTTAGTTTATTGTCGTTTTTATTACTATTGTTAATATGCAAAATAATTTATAGATTGTGTCATGGTTAGTGATTTTCGATATGATTTACCTGAGGTAGGCTCCAAATGAGCCTACAATGACGCAGTTTTATAATGTTCTTATTTGACATAAATAAGAGTCCTTAAAATGTGTTGTTTCATAACTTTGCCAAAATGTATCTGTTGTACCATAAAATGATTATTCTGTGTCATTCTTAATCGTCTACTCAATCATTAAAAAAAATGTTTTTAATAACAAAGCAAAAGCTGAATGTTTTTTTTATGCACACATGAACTGGAATATAAACATTCTTAATTTCTGTATTTATTTTCCCCCAAAATTATACATTTAGTAGATAAAATGCACAATATAGTTTAAAAAAATGTCTTTATAAACTTTATTTTTGTATTTAATCATATACTTCACTTGAAAATCATCTTGACTCAAATGTGTATTGGTCAAGGTTTGAAATCTACAAACTTGCAGTACTTTAAAAATGTTTTGCTTATTTTCTACAAATTTATAACAATTAAAATGTTTTGTAGTTTAATAACAAATGGCTAAATCAAACCATACAATAATTTGTTTATTCTCATTTCAAAGATAGATTGCTTTTGCTGAATAAAGACTTCAACTGATTCTGTGTTAAAAGTTTTATTAACAGTGAAGGCATTACATAAATGACATTTACTACACACCTGTATGAATATAAAATACATGGTCATGTTTTGGAAAAAAAAACTGCTGAAAGCTACACAAGGGTTTACTTGTATATGTGTTTAGGGATATTCCTACTGATCAACACAAGCAAACATGTTATGAGATTTCTGTTGTAAGTAAATTATTAAATAAATTATTAAAGTAAATTCCCATATGAACAACAAGTGGCAAACAGAGATTTAAACACCATGAACAAACTCAATGAAATCAATCTAAATGTCGGGAGAAGAAACATGCTTCCAAATCAATGGGACCAGATTGTTTATACCCACTGCAGAATAAGCCATTCAAGAATAAACCACATGTTTGTAATATAAATAGAATATTCACCAACATGATCTTTTTTACAAAACCCTTTATTCATGAAACATGTTTTATTAGGTTGTGCTTGGTTTGATTACTTTTGATTATCTTGATTTTTAAAAGTGTGGGTTTCAGAAACAAAATTTTGTAAAACTGGTTAATACAACATTTGTATCAAATAGTAGGCTATACAAATTTTTTTTTTATTTATTTTGCATTTGATTTGTTTAACTATTACACTGATAAAGTACACACTCTGCTGGTCATCATCCACCATCCCCTGCATCAGATAAGTTAATTCTGAGAACGTTTACCCATGTATGTGTGCAATATTGCCTTATATATTCGCTTGTTAAGTCTGACGTCACGTAGCAGCGCTTCCGTGTCCAAACGCTCTATCAGTTACAACGAGAAAACAACAAAAGGTGCTAATATAAACTCACAATGTTATAGAATACTAGCGAAAAAGTTATAATAGTAACATTTAACTCCATACCGAAGTCCCAGATAGCCAGACAATGAAAATATAAATATAAAAAAAATATATATAAATTATTTGTGTTTGGGACGCTGTGAGCACGGAGACTGTAGTGTATACCGTTTTAGCTTCAATTATTAATATGAATAAACAATGCTCATAAACGGCTTCTGAGGCCGTATTCTCAAGTGAAGCGAGTTGAAGCTTGGACCCGGAAACAGCGCTTCTTACGTCATCACTTAACAACCGAATAGCTTGAGAAAGCTCTGCTGATTTGTAACAGATATATTGATTGCAAACAAACAGCTTCTCTACATTAACTGTAGGCTGTCATGCACTTCCATGTGACACTTTTTTAAGGAGAAAATAAAGTTAAATGTTACTTCATAAGAGTCTTTATATTGTTCTTCATTTCTCCGCTTACAGTCTTACAATAAAGTGAGTTTGTAGCAAGTTTATGCCACCATATGCTACACAACTTCAAATTCAGATGACCTACTTTTAATAGCAAAACAGAGGAATATAAGAAAATATTTAACAGCTGCTGGACCATTTTCTTATAGTGTATTCCAACGATGGGCTGCCTCTGGGAAACCAGTGCTGTAATCCTTGAGTAAACATTTAAAACAGCAAACAATTAATAACATTTAGTGCACAAACGGACAATTATATTCTACGTTTGCTTATCTTCATACGAAGCTGAAACGTAATTAACCTACCTTGTTGAACAGTTTTTGTGATCCGGTGAAAACGCACTAATATTTTCAGAGTCGCTTTAACCCGAATCAGGAAACTCATGAATATTCATGTATGCTCCGCCCAGTGCCACCGAAAATCTCAGAAACCGAATATTTCACAACACCGTCCGACAATGGCCGCCTGATAACGTGCACATTACCTTAGAGAGCAAATTAGCTCTACAAACACACTTTCCCATGCACATGAAGAGATTTTTTTGAGAAATGTTTAGCTCACTGTGTGTTAGTTCCCCACCATTGGTTGGAAATGTTTTTTGCTCAATATGGTTACAGTTTAAAATGAAGTTTAATATATTTGAAGCACTTCTGAGCATGATTTTGCAGTACTGTATTGACATGACACTGATAAAATACTGTGAATGGAAGTTTCTAAATATCTTAAAAATACTGTAACTGGTGAATATTACCATTGTCTTTACATTTCATTTTAAAAAATAGTGTAAAATACAAGCATGAAAAGTAAGTGAACATGCATTTGTGTACTGAGAGGTTTATTTTATTATGGATTTTGTATCGACATGGACACTGAAAATTAATTGTAATGTTAAAAAAAGACACTGCATATGTAATATGTGAAACATAAAATGACTCTTATAGAGATGTGTTTGCTGAAGAAAATTCTTAAAATAAATTACTGCAGAGAGCTCGAAACTGATACACTGTCTCCTAATTTCTCTCCTGTTTTACAGGAGTCAATCTGTTCACCAAGGTGCTGTTGCCACGGTGCCCGTTACAGTAACAGAAAAAAATCTAGCTTAAATTGTTGTTACTTTCGTCCCAACCGATGGGGTCGAAAGTAACAATGTGCAACTTATGTTCAAAGTAAAATTACGCTGAAGTCTTTCTACATTTCTACAAAATACCACCTGGTATTGATAGACCACACTTCTGAGTTACGGGCCACAGCAGAAATATATCTCTGTCTAAAACATTATCTTTTAAAATTGTTTTTCTGAAAAATGGTACTTTCGCCCGTGCTCTCCCCTATTTCTTTCCCTTTATTAATAAGCAGATATCTATGGAGCAAGGTCCATACTTTCCCCAAGGTATGTTCTCCACAATGCTATTCCAGTAAACTACAGAAACAAACCAGCGCTTGCAGTGTGTGAAATTTAATTTAGACCAAAGTACAGATTAGGACATTTCCTAATTTCCTAACGAATTAGGGCTGCTTGTCATGATGATAAAGTAAATATATTGACTACCAGTCCAATATTTAGAATACTTATAATTAGTTTAATGTTTTTGAAAGATGTTTTTTTTGAAGAAGTTTTTTCTGCTAGAGTTGCATTTATTTGGTCACAAATACAGAAAATTATTAAATATCATTAGTAAACTTGATACATTTGATTTTTCAGGGTTCTCTGATGAACAGAAAGTTAAAAAGAACAGCATTTATTTGAAATTGAAACACTTTGTAACATTATAAATGTCTTTACTGATCAATTTAATGCATCCTTGATGAATAAAAGTATATAGGCTATTTTTAAACATTACTCAAAAATATGATCAGCTTTGTGGATCTTTTGATTCAGATGGGAACTTAAGAACATGTATCGAGTATCATTTGATTCAGACTGGGACGTCAGAGCATTTATCAAGAAACATTTGATTCAGATCTTCGGAGTGAGTGTGGATCATTTGATTCAGATCGGGACTTCTGGTTCGCGAATCATTTGATTCAGATCGGGACTTCTGGTTCGCGAATCATTTGATTCAGATCGGGACTTCAGTGCGGGTTTGCGAATCATTTGTTTCAGATCGGGACCTCTAAGCGTTTAAAAATCTGATCAATTTAGCGCATCCTTGAATAAAAATATATAGGCTATTTTTAAACATTACTTAAAAATATGATCAGCTTTGTGGACCTTTTATTCAGATTGAGACTTCAGAGTGAGTTTGTGGATTTTTTTATTCAGATGGGAACTTCAGAACATGTATTGAGTATCATTTGATTCAGACTGGGACGTCAGAGCATTTATCAAGAATCATTTGATTCGGATTGGGACTTCGGTGTGAGTTCGTGAATCATATGATTCAGATTGGGACTTCGGATCTTACAATATAAACAATAAAATACTAAGGCAGTACACTTAAAATAGTAAAGACAAAAAAGACAACAACAACACAAAAAAAAAAAAAAGATTATACACACAGATTTGTTTCCAGGGTAATCATAGCAACATAACTTTGGATAGTTTCCACATACTTGTCTAAGTCAAGTTTGAATATGATCGGGACTTTGGTGCGGGTTCGTGAATCATATGATTCAGATCGGGACCTTGAAGCGTTTTTAAAAATGTTTTTCATTAAACAATACAAACATTAAAATACTAAGGCAGTACACTTAAAATAATAAAGACAAAAAAAAATATATATATATTATACACACAGATTTGTTGCCAGGGTATCAACAACAAAAACAAGGTAATAAAAGTACATCTAAAGAAGACACAAAAGACGCATATAAAGACACTGTTTTCATAGCAACATAACATTGGATAGTTTTCCACATACAAGTCAAGTTTGAATTAAAAAAAAATGGTTAAGAGCCAGTAAGCTTTTATGAATGTCAAATTTAGCTAAGGGGAAACATAAATTATTTTATATTTTCCAGTATTTTGAATACTCAAACAATCCGAAGAATGCATCATTAAAACAAAAAGAGAAGTAACTTACAAAATAAGACTGAATAAACCAAAAAGACATCAAAATTTTTCAGTGTTAGGAGCATTACCAAAATAAAAGAATGAAGTCTTCTTCAGAAGAATGACAAAAGGTGTATTCTACACAATGCTTTTCCAGTAAGGTCTTATGTAGGAATTGGTATTATCTCTCTGAAAAAGAGCTCTAATTTTACAGTTATTATTTGTTGGTCTGCAGAAAGCAAACACTTCTGATCATTGTGTTGGTTAAATTCAGAGTGTAAGAACATGGCCATGGAAATGTAGTACCAGAGGGAATGGCATTGAAAGCAACAGCATATTCATCAGCAGCAGATACAGGATATTATATTTCTATAAGAAATCTGAGTAGTTGTAAAGTCTGCCTTGTGAATTAAAAAGCTTTCCAACTAAAAGATGGTTTTTAAACCAGTTGTCAAAGAAAAGGGATTTATTCTTCTAAAGAAAATCCTTTCTTTTGATTTAGAACAGGACTTTGGAGCAAGCATGTACTTGTCAAGATAAACTTTGAGTAAAGAAAGATTTAGATCCAGATTTTTGTTTAGGTTTGTGAAATTTAGCTAGCAGGAAACACAACTGAAGTTATATCTGTCTAAAATATTAAAAGCTCTTTATAATTAAGGAGAGAAAGTTTCCAAAGTCATCGCTTGCTATGATATTCAGGGTTGTAGAATTTAGTAATGTTTATTTAATTCATTTATTTTGTATCAAACATCTCAAAGATGCCCGTGCTGATTGATTTGTGTCTTTATCATTTAATGTGTTTTTGATCAGATATACTTCTATGCAAATGATTACAGTAACATAAATACAAACAACAGAAGTATAAAAACATAGCATTTGATCTCTAAATCAATTCATTACATCATCAAATCAGATAGTTACACCAGAAGTACATCAAAAGGAATATGGTTTTAGAAACTGTTTCATCTGTGGAAAGTGTTACATGTCATGTTACAGAAAAACAAATCTAAAATATCAGGTTTATTCACAATAATCAGAATGATGAGAAAAACAATAATTTTCATCATCTCAAAATATTCACACGCAATATGTTGGTTTACTGGAAATATCGATTTCACATAAATACCCATCATATTCACAGCCTGCCTGTCTATCCACAACATCACATCAGAACATAGCAGCAACTCTCAGAACCTTCCGGAAACATCACTGTAGAATAAGAAAAGCAATGGTTCAGATTTAATAACAAAAAAGAGCTTTTCTTTTTTATTTTAAGTAATTCTCCCTGCAGATAGGAGCCCTCTGTTTGTCATCTACACTTAAAAATAAAGGTGCTTAAAATGTTCTTCAAAGCGATTTGCTTAGAAGAGCAATTTTTTGGTTCCATAAAAGAACCATCCAGTTAAAGAACCATATCTTTCTTACCTTTTTATAATCTGAAGAACCTTCTTTTACCACACAGATGCTTTTGTGAAACAAGATGTCAAAGTTTCTTTATGGAAGCATTTAGACAAAAAAGGTTCTTCTTTGGCATCGTGAAGCACCTTTATATTTAAGAGTGTAATGACCCCTGCTGTCCATGTTTAGTCTCCGCAGACAGAACTGATGCTCCCCAACATCCCTGAAGCATTAAAACATCACTAAACCAACACCAGATTGCTTCAGATACAAAACACCTCTCTCTGGGATAAACACTGTGGGTTAAAAGTGTGGAATAAGTAACATTTCTTTGAAAGAAGTCTTCTCTGCTCACCGAGGCTGCATTTATTTGATCAAAAATACAGTAAAAATTTGAAATATTTTTACTATGTAAATCATCTGTTTTCTGTGTGAATCTGTGTTAAAGTGTAATTTATTTCTGTGATGCTCCGCTGTATTTTCAGCATCATTCCTCCAGTCTTCAGTGTCACATGATCTTCAGAAATCATGAAAATATGATGATTTACTGCTCAAGAAACATTTCTGATTATTATCAGTGTTGAACAAAGTTGTGCTGTGCGATATTTTTGTTGAAACCGTCGTACATTTCACATTTCAGGATTCACAGATGAACAGAAAAGCACATAGAACAGCATTTATTTGTAATTGAAATCTTTTGTAACATGTCTTTACTGTCACTTTTGATTAATTTAATGCATTCCTACTTAATAAAAGCATTAATTTCTTGCAATTTTTTCTCTTTTTTTTATTTGAGATTATTTAATGCATCACAGTTTCCACAATAATGTTGCATTAACTTTGGAAGCTTGTTTCTAAAACTGCAAAATTTTATCTCACAATTCTGAATTTTGCATTTATATCTCAGGCTATATCTCAATTCAGAAGAGAAAAAAAGTCATGGAAAAAATGTCAAGGAAAAATGTCTAAATTATGACAGTCACAATTGTCTTCTAAAAGAAATCAAAATGGCAAGATAAAAGTCAGAAACATGAGAAAAAAAATGCAATTACCTTTTTTATATATATTTTTTTAATTCCATGACAGAAACAAGCTTCTATAGAAAACGGGTATTTTAATGTATGGTGATATTTCATGATTTGGTGAGCAGAAGAGACTTCTTTCAGAAACATTAATTGTAATTATTCCAAAGCTTTAAATTAAACATTTTCCCTCATTATCACTGATAACCAAAAGAGATTTCAGAAGTTTAAAATCTGGAGAAATGTGCATCACTTTTAATTCCTAACTGCATAATTCGTTCATGTGTTGCAGTCACACAAGCTGATCTCGGTCCTGTTTAGTCTTCACACAGAACAGTCTGGTGATGATTGTCTAAATCTCTGTGGACTCGATCCGCTCGAGGCGAGTAGGTCCAGGCCATGGAGGTGCCAGCTGATGAAGGATCGGTTTGGGATCGTCGGCGGTCGAGGACAGAGTCACAGTCAGAGGAACAGGGATGGAGAGACCGACGGGCGATCCGGGTTTAGCTCCGACCCGCTCCTCCAGCGCCTGATACTTCAGCACATGCTCTTTCTCGCCCTGCAAGAATACAGTAAAAATTCTTAAATATTATTACAGTCTAAATCAGCTGTTTTCTGTGTGAATCTGTGTTAAAGTGTAATTTATTTCTGTGATGCTCCGCTGTATTTTCAGCATCATTCCTCCAGTCTTCAGTGTCACATGATCTTCAGAAATCATGAAAATATGATGATTTACTGCTCAAGAAACATTTCTGATTATTAGCAATGATGAAAACAGTCGTCATGCTGTGTGATATTTTTGTGAAAACTGATGCATTTTATTTTTCAGGATTCACTGATGAACAGAAAGTTCTAAAGAACAGCATTTATTTGTTTTTATGTAACATTATAAATCGTCCCCTTGGAATTATAAGGTTCTATCTGCATTCCGAGTAGTTTTGAAACATTGAGCTTTAAAGTTTGTGCATTCCATTCCACTGTGTAGATAGAACCTATATATATATATAAGTCCCAAAATGTACACAACATTTAAAAATCTATCACGTAATGCAAATACGAATATGTGAATAACTACATTTTAACATAAATGTCAGATAGAACCTTATTATTCCAAATGGAAGAAATATCTTTACTCTCACTTTTGACATTAATTATACATTAATTATACAAAATTATACAAAATTTTTCCCTTTTTTGTTTTATGTCAAAAATCATTAGGATATTAATTAAAGATCATGTTCCATGAAGATATTTAGTAAGTTTCCTACTGTAAATATATCAAAATGTAATGTTTGATTAGTAATATGCATTGCTAAGAACTTCATCTGAACAACTTTAAAGATGATTTACTCAATATTCAGATTTTTTTTTGCTCCCTCAGATTCCAGATTTTCAAATATTGTCCTCCTAACAAACCACACATCACTGAAGAGATGATTTATTGAAAAGAAAAAAAAACCTACACTTATGACAAAAATATGGGCAGCACAACTGTTTTCAACATTGATGATAAAGGTTGTGGACAGAGTGAGGGTCACCAGAACGGGGATGGAGAGGGTCACGGGTGATCCGGGCGATCCGGGCATGGTGCCCTGTTTGGCTCCGATCTCTCCGACCCGCTCCTCCAGCGCCTGGTTCTTCTGCAGCGTCTCCACGTAGCTGATCTGCAGCTGTGCCTGGTATTTCAGCACACGCTCCTTCTCGTCCTGCCAGGTGTGTCTCTCCTGAGCGAAGGTGAGCGCCTGCCTCTCTCTCTGCTGTCGCTCCAGGTGCAGCTCGCCCTGCAGTCGCTCCAGCTGTCTCCGCAGCTCTCCGGCCTCCTGCCGCTGCGCTTTAGCCTCGTCGCTCTGCAGGCTGAGGAAGCGGTCGATGGACATGGGTTCGGCCGTCCGGGGCGAGTGCAGGCCGGCCCACGGTAAGCTGCTGCTGCCGCTGATGTCCCTCAGACACACGGCGTGATCGCTCCGACAGCTCAGCTCTCTCAGAGCCCGCTTCAGACCCAGAACCTCGGCCTCGAACACCACCAGCTTGTCACGCAACATGGACACCTGCGGAGAAACAGTGTGTGCGGAACATGACATTTACTGACAAAACTGACATTTATACATCATCTGAAAGCTGGATAAATAATCTGTCCAATGATGAGTGGTTTGTTATTACAGGACAATATTTGGCCGAGATACAACTAAAATGGAATCTGAGGGAGCAAAAGATCTAAATATTGAGAAAATCATCTTTAAAGTTGTTCAAATGAAGTTCTTAGCAATGCATATTACTAATCAAAAATGAAGTTTTGATATATTTACGGTAGGAGATTTACTAAATATCTTCATGGAACATGATCTTTACGTAATATTCAAATGATTTTTGGTGTAAAAGAAAAATCTATGATTTTACGTATATGTAAATATATACATATGTATAAGGGTAGACGAAAAAGAGTTTAAGCATAAAAAAAGTGTAATACTGCTTTAAACTGTTGTAGTCCCCCCCCCCAAAAATGCAAAAAGTTTTCTGTTTTATTTAATTGCAATTTTGTTTTTGTTTTTCTGAGCAAAAAGTAAATATCATACATTTTCCCCTGATTTACAGAAGACACGCAGTAAAATGTCATTCAGTGTAACAAGCTTGTCAGGCATATTTACAACAAAAATCAATTTATGACATATTAAAAGACTAATTACTTTCACTCCAAATACTAATGAGTTGTAATTTTACATTTGTTAAGATGTGCCACTATCCTAGGTTTTGCCCATTTGTCAGTAAGAATTTTTACTAATTTAAAACACAGTAAAATTTAGTATGCTCCATTATTCTTTTAGATATTTTAATATGTACACGTCAGAATAAGCATGTTGTTTGAATTTCTGCATAAATATTGTGCTACACTGAATGACAATGTAACATTATATCAGCCACATTTTGACATTTTATTCTCCAAAAACTTATTTGAAACCTTAAAAGTAGACATTTTACTTACATTTAATGTGCTTTCTATGGACACAAAATCACTTTTGTACATTTCTTTTGTTGCGGACATCTTAACGTCTTTGACCCATAAATATTATTTCACTCATTTTGACGAGTCTTCTAGCACAAACACACAGTCAGCTTTAATACTAAGTAATAGTTTTATTGTTCGTTATTATTAAATAGGATCTTGTAACTGTGTAGTGTTGAATATGAGTGTGTGTGTTTCTGTTGCGCACCTCTGTCAGCGTTCTCTTCAGTTCTCCTTCACATCTCTCCAGCTCGCGGTTCTTGTTGGTGTACGAGTCCTTCAGCCCGATCATGGTCTCCTCCCGCTCCTTCATCTGGCCCTTGAGCTCCTTCAGCTGACCCCTGAGGGCCACCATCTCTCCGGCGCGCTGTGTCACCTCGTTCTGACTCTCTCGCAGCTGCTGCTTCAGCAGAGAGATCTCGCCCGCCTTCTGACACAGCTGATCAACACGAAGCAAACCAAAGCCGTCACTGCTTGCGCTGTTTTCATTCAGTCTGCTGTATGATGCTCTATCAGTTCATGAGCTCCTTAGACTTCAACTGTTTACTTCAAATACTCGAAATTTCAGTCAGTGTAATGAACATCAAACACTACTGGGTAAAAGTTAGGAATAATAAAAAAACACATTTTCGTGCTCACCGAGGCAGCATTTCTTTAATCAAAAATACAGTAAAAATTTGAAATATTATTGCAGATTAAAATATCTACTTTCTATTTTAATAAAGAGTAAACTGTAATTTATTTCTGCGATGCTCCGCTGTATTTTCAGCATCATTCTTCCAGTCTTCAGTGTCACATGATCTTCAGAAATCATGAAAATATGATGATTTACTGCTCAAGAAACATTTCTGGTTATAATCAGTGTAATAAAAGATTAACATTAGATTTTACTATATATTACTATACTATATACATATAATCTTTCACAATATTGCTGTGTTTTTAATATTATTTTAATTAAATAAATTCAGCTTTGGGGTGAGGATAAATATTAACAAATGTTATGGGGTTTCAAATCAAATATGACTTTCTGTTTCGAAAGAGGACGTTGATTTGTTCTCTTAAGAGGACACCGGGACTAAACGCATGTTTATTACGCATTTTGGAGACTCTTGTCAGAATGTTATTAGATATTACACGTCGCCCCAAAAATACATTAATATGCAAACTAGATTTTGTTTATAGATGCATTATATATAACGAGAAAAAAACTGTTTATGGCCATTTCATACAGATTTTGCATTAAGAAAAGTTATATATAAAATCATTCTTTGTTTTGCGTCTCTCACCTCCCACTTGGTCTCCTCCAGGCGAGGCAGGATATCCGCCTGCTCCATACGGTAATCCAGACACCTCCTCTCCAGCTCCTCTCTCTGAGCGAGCAGGGTGCTGATCTCCTCCTGGAGCCGGCCCTTGTCCTGCTGCAGACGGGCGATGTGGGTGTTTAGAGCCTGCTGTGTGCGCTGGGCTCGGTGGGTCACCTGCTGCAGACGGCCGGCGTAGTTCTGCCTCAGCTCCTCCATATCTCGCTCCCAGATGAGCTGCTTCTCCTCAAACACCTGCACGATTGCCGCCTCGCTCTGGTCCAGGTTACGCCGCATGTGGATCACCTGAGGAACAATCACAGTCGTTACTCCAGGTACAGGTTTCTATTTAAGACCAATATTGTAAAGTGTTACCAAAATGCTCCTCACCTCCTGCTCTTTCTCCCAGAGTCGGTCCTCCAGGTCCTGGATAATGTCATCAGTGGAGGGCGATGGCTGGACGGTGGCACTTGTGTCTGTCAAATGACAGAGTCTCTGATAGGACAAGCAGCTCTTCCCGGAGGAGGACTGTCCGCTGTCGGACACGCTCAGGCCGTTCTGATAGCTGGGTTTGTCTGGTTTCTCCAGCGGCGCCGCTGTGCTGCTCAGTCTGTTGATGTGGCTGGTGGAAGCGCTGAGGGGCCCGAGTGCTTGAGCGGGGCCGTAGCTCATGGTGGGCAGGCTGGTCAGCGAGTTCCTCCCAGAGTCGGTCATGCCAGCCGGGCCGTCGTTCCTGGCCGAAGGATCCCGATCCAGACTGTCCTCCTCGCAGAGGGACTGCGGAGCGTCGGAGCAAGCAGACGGTCCTCCGCTGGACTGACCCAGCAGGTTCTGCATGGAGTGAAAACTCTTGGGCACCACGGGCTTGAAGGCAGACGGCCGGACCAGAGCAGAATTATTCTGAACGAGGAAAATAAAACAGGTTCTTACAATGATACATCTATCTATCTATCTATCTATCTATCTATCTATCTATCTATCTATCTATCTATCTATCTATCTATCTGTCTGTCTGTCTGTCTGTCTGTCTGTCTGTCTGTCTGTCTGTCTGTCTGTCTCTCTATCTGTCTGTCCATCTATCTGTCTGTCTATCTATCTAGCCATCTCTCTATCTATCTGTCTATCCGTCTATCTATCTATCTATCTATCTATCTATCTATCTATCTATCTATCTATCTATCTATCTATCTGTCTGTCTGTCTGTCTGTCTGTCTGTCTGTCTCTCTATCTGTCTGTCCATCTATCTGTCTGTCTATCTATCTAGCCATCTCTCTATCTATCTGTCTATCCGTCTGTCTGTCTATCTATCTATCTATCTATCTATCTATCTATCTATCTATCTATCTATCTATCTGTCTGTCTGTCTATCTGTCTGTCTGTCTATCTGTCTGTCTATCTGTCTGTCTGTCTGTCTATCCATCTGTCTGTCCATCTATCTGTCTGTCCATCTATCTGTCTGTCTATCTATCTGTCTATCTGTCTGTCTGTCTGTCTGTCTGTCTGTCTCTCTATCTGTCTGTCCATCTATCTGTCTGTCTATCTATCTGTCTATCTGTCTGTCTGTCTGTCTGTCTGTCTCTCTATCTGTCTGTCCATCTATCTGTCTGTCTATCTGTCTGTCTATCTTTCTATCCGTCTCTCTCTCTCTCTATCTCTCTATCTGTCTATCTGTCTATCCATCTCTCTATCTGTCTGTCTGTCTATCCATCTGTCTGTCCATCTATCTGTCTGTCTGTCTGTCTGTCTATCTATCTGTCTGTCTGTCTGTCTGTCTGTCTCTCTATCTGTCTGTCCATCTATCTGTCTGTCTATCTATCTAGCCATCTCTCTATCTATCTGTCTATCCGTCTGTCTATCTGTCTATCTGTCTGTCTATCTATCTATCTATCTATCTATCTATCTGTCTGTCTGTCTGTCTGTCTGTCTGTCTGTCTGTCTGTCTGTCTGTCTGTCTGTCTATCTATCTATCTATCTATCTATCTGTCTGTCTATCTTTCTATCCGTCTCTCTCTCTCTCTATCTCTCTATCTGTCTATCCATCTCTCTATCTGTCTGTCTGTCTATCTATCTGTCTGTCTGTCTGTCTGTCTGTCTGTCTGGATAAGTATTTAGTATATAGTGTAGTATTTAAGGTTAAAACAGAAAAAATCATTTTGTGGTCTGAACAAAATCAGTAGTAATGCTTACACTTTTACATTTTTAAAGTGAAAAACTGACATAGTTTTATAAATGATAGTTGTACAACTACACACGATGATTTGCAAGCAAATACTGAATTTATCCCAAGAATAAAAAAGTGCTAAAAAGGCATTCAACAAAAGATATATGAATTTATTCTGAATTGAGATAAAACCCCCATCTGAACTAAAGGGTAGTTGCGCGCACACACTACCAACACACATTTTAGTTCACATTACATGTAAAAGTGAATTCTGCACACGATGACCGCTTTAACGCAGTAACATTAGCAGAGCAGCGTCAGTCGTACCTGCTCGAGTTTGCCGGACACAGTGAGGATCTTGGGTGGCGTGCGACTGTCTCTCTTGCTGTTGTTCACATCTCTGCTCTTTACCTCGTGGTTCTTCTCCGCGCCGTGACCCACCACATTACCGCAAGCATCCAGAGACACTCCTCCGGTTCTGTGTGCCGCCTTGTCCCCGTTGCTGGGCCGAGACGAGGCGGTGTTGTGCTGGCCTCGATCCGTGACAGTGCTGTCGCTGGAGCCGTCCAAAGCGGAGGGAGGAGCGTGGAGACGGGACAGAGGAGGGCCACGAGGGAGGGTGGTGCGAGTGCCCACGCTCTTCATGGCAAACTCCTGCTCACCGGCCACCCCGCTGCCAACACTGCCCATCCTGGGGAACCAGAGCGTCACTCAGCGTCGAAAGCCTCCACATGGGCCGTCACAGCTGCCCGACCTCCAGACACACACTGCAGTCAGAGAATGGAGAGATCCGTGCATATTACAAGTTTTCTCGATTGCTAACACACAATTCACCATTTTCTCACAACTATAAACACGATCTCAAATATACACCCCAACTTGTGCAAGCTTCAAACTTCCAAATCAGACACGTCAGTCAAAAACACATTCTCTCTTTGGCCTTAATGACACACAGACTATTTTCCTGCCTAGAAAACACTAGTGGGATCAATCCAAAACATTGTTACAGAAACCTACTTTTTTTTGAAAAAACATTAATTTTAAAACAATATTTATATAGAAAAAGTGATACATTTGTTTTCAGCATTTATTTGGAATAGAAATCTTTTGCAACATTATGTCTTTAACTTGTGATCAATTTCATGCATCTTTGCATCATACAAATATCAATTTGGTTATTTTTTTTTTTCTTTTTAAATCTTTCTAACCCTATTTCTATTAATGTTGAAAATTCAGATTTGATCACAGGAATAAATAACTGTAGCCTTTATCAGCAGAAGAGAATTATTTCACAATCCCGAACCTTAAATATTAGTGTGCAAATATGAACGTAGTCTGATAGTAATAGGAATTATTTGATTATCAACTTTGCATTCATAAACACAGGTAGTAACATCATAAATTGTTGAGAAAGGTTTAAGAGATATAGATGTGAGACAACAGCAAAACAATGGAGAGCTTCAGTGCATTAACGATTGTGCATTTTTGCATGATTCACATCATAAACAAATGCACTTACTAAAATCAAAACTAACTGTATTGGTGTTACAGCAACCGTATACAAGCATCAGCATCATGTGAGCAGCAGCCAGATTGATCCAGGCTTGTGTTTGACACGGGTAACGTGACATCCATGTGCATGAAAACACTCCGTGAAAGACAGAAGCTGTCTGATCTCACAACGAGCTGCAGCACCATGAGCAGCCAACAGAGGCTTCACACTACAGCGCTTTGCCATTACCTCATCTGTTCTCGCACTTACACATCTCACGCACATTTACATTGGCACCTCGGCTTGTTATGGGCCACGTGATTAATGTGTGTGTCTTTGTGTGTAAGGTAAGATATAGTTAAACTTTTACTGGCTCCACAAGGCCACTAACCTTCACGCAAACGAATGCACAACAAGTTGCACAATCATCTGAAACCTCAGACGAACAACTCTCTCCAAACCCTGAGCCTGTGCATCTGCACAAAAGATCGCACGCGCTGTTGTTATCCAACATCTGAATGGACATCTGCAGCCCCTTCTGACAGCACTGATCCCTTTGAGCATCAAAACACTGCATCTTAATATAGACACACTCTCCATTTTCTGCTCTCCACACAAACAAAGACGCACCATGAAGATGGAAACCAGGAGATGGGTTGTTTTCTCCCCTTGTTCCCACTATCAGTGCGTCCTCGCTGCTTCATCTGCGAGAGAGAATGGAGATCCGTTCACTGGTTTACTTCCAGTCGAGTGAGTCGCAGTGATAGTGGGGTTTCTCTCTCTTTCTATATGCATCTTTCTATAATCGACATCCAGATGACTGCGATCGTACTCACTGTTTCAGCACCGCGGACAGCGACGCGCGTCGCGTCAGCCGCGTTCATTCACTGAGCCGGTCGCGTCGCGTCCATGAAACCGAGCGGCGTGTATCTTGACAGGAGCAGGTCTCGGGTGGTGATGATGAGGAGGATGATGATGATAGTCAGCATCAGCTGAGCCACACACCCACCTTCGCCCCGCCCCTCTGCCGCTCACCAGAAACGCCCCCCATACGCCGACGACAGTACGCATGCGCGTAGTATATGGCACGCTATTCAGTCAGGCGTTTGTACTACGCGCATGCGTACTGCGTGATCCTCCAGAAGGAGCTTCAAAATCATCACAATCAGTAAGAATATTTATGTGTTTCCTCAACATATGTTGTTTAGGTTTTTAGAATTTCATAATTGTTGTTTCGATAGCCTACCCCAAATCTTCATAAAAGGGGTTCAAAATAATCAATATTTTATAGTCTTTTAATAATTAGTTGAAGTAGCTATTGTTCCAAACAGAGCTCTAAATGAGGGCGATTCGTCACCGCTAATATTCAGATAAATAAGTGAAAGTGGCAAATTTGGGGTTTTCCACACAGTAGTTATGTTTCTAAATAAATAAAGTAGTTTGGAATGATTCGCTTGTGTAAATGATTCAGATGTCTCATAAATGCGAGACAGTCGCTTGTGGCCGCTAGTGGCGGAATGACGTAACTTACAGAAAGAGTCGAAGCGGAGTGAAATACATAGGACAGGAGTCGGAAATCAACAGGTACATGGGCCAGATTTGCCCTGTCTGAAAATAATTGGATCATTTTACAGACTCTGGCTTTTGAGTCTTGTTGAGCAAAATTAATGAATCTTTTTTTCAAGTAATTTTCATTTTAACTCGGAAAAACCCGGAAACTTGAAACAGGTAAACTAGTTCTAATACAGAATAGTGACGGGTCGTTCCTGAAAGATGCATTAATTTTGGCATTTTTTAATTAATTTATGGAGCCACTTTAAACTGTATTGTAGGAGTGCTGTCAAACGATTAATCGTGATTAACCGCCTCCAAAATAAAAGTTTTTGTTTACATAATTAATTCAAGTTTATTTGTATCGCGCTTTTTACGATACAAATCATTGCAAAGCAACTTTACAGAAAATTACGTTTCTATAATATTTAGTTATCATTTGTGATGATTAGTTTAGGTGCATATGACAGAAACAGACTAAACAGAGAGAGTGTGTCTGAACCCCAAACATTATCAGGAAGGCTATTCCAGAGTTTGGGAGCCAAGTGTGAGAAAGCTCTACCTCCTTTAGTGGACTTCGCTATCCTAGGAACGACCAAAAGTCCAGCGTTTTGTGACCTTAGGGTGCGTGATGGGTTGTAGCGTGGTAGAAGGCTAGTTAGGCATGCAGGAGCTAAACCATTTAGGGCCTTATAGGTAAGTAATGATAATTTGTAACTGATACAGAACTTAATAGGTAGCCAGTGCAGAGACTGTAAAATTGGGGTAATATGATCATATTTTCTTGACCTGGTAAGGACTCTAGCTGCTGTATTTTGGACGACCTGTAGCTTGTTTATTGACGAAGCAGGACAACCACCTAGAAGTGCATTACAATAGTCCAGTCTAGAGGTCATGAATGCATGAAGTAGCTTTTCTGCATCAGAAACAGATAACATGTTTCGTAGCTTGGCAATGTTTCTAAGATGGAAGAATGCAGTTTTTGTAACATTGGAAATATGATTTTCAAAAGACAAATTGCTGTCTAATATAACACCCTGATTTCTGACTGTAGAGGAAGTAACAGTACATCCGTCTAGTTGCAGATTGTAATCTACGAGATTCTGTGTATTTGTGCAGGAACCCCACTAGATGTCCTCAGCTGCTTTATAGAACTCCACAGCAGCCACAGTAATACACAGTGAATACCTGAACATTCATGCATTTATTCCTTTTATAAAAATAGCATTTCTAAACAGATTTTTAACAGCTTAAAAGAATACAAATCAATCAACAAGATTAAACACCTCTGTGCACAGTATGTACAGTATGAGAGCTGTGAGCATCAGAGCTCATAGAAGTCCAGATGCGCACCGGACTGGAAGTCATCGTCCAGCAGGAGTTTGATGAGTTTGGCTCCGGACTCCTCGCAGGAGAGCAGCTGGCCCTCGGAGAACATGGAGGAGAAGGAGCGCCGCAGCTGCAGATCTCCGGAGGAACGGCGCGCCTGCAGCTGCATGTCTGTGTCCAGAGGACCTGCAGAACACAACACACTGATCTCATGAAAGCTGACTGACTCAGTGTAGAGATCACTGTAGAAGCACACGTCTGCTTGTTATCTGTCTGTCCTCAGCTGTGTGTTTTCCTATTGTCTCACTGTCCTCCAAACCAGAGATTCCCAAACCAAACACCTCTGAGCTAAAATAATCTTAAAAAGTCCCTTGGGATGTTTTTCAAGATGTACCTTTAATTTAAAAATTAAGTATTTGATTTCATTTAAGTGTTCATTTTAATTGTTTTAAATGTAATTTTACATTTATTTAAAATTTTAATTTTGATTACATTTTTAAATTAGATATTTTACACTATTGTGTATTACAATAATTGTTTTTATTTTAAAATTAAGTTATTTGGATTTTTACATCTTTTTGATACAATTTTTAGTAAGCCTTTAATATTAATAGTTTTTAGAATTTCTTTTTTACTTGCGTTTTGTTTTGTTTGCTTTTATTTAAATAAAATAGCAATTTTATTTTCAATTTTTTTCATCTTTTAATTTCATGTATATGTTTGCTGTTTTTATTGTAATAGTTTGATTTTTTTTTTTACATTTTTATGAGTAAATTTTTAGTAAGTGTTCATATTAACAGTTTTTATGTTAAACTTTTTTTATGATTCCATTTGTCATATTTTCTTTTGTAAGAATGTATTTATTCATTGTAAATTTACGATTTAATATTTAATGTGATTTTCAAATTAGTTTAAATTAATTAGCCTATTTAATTTGAATTTTTACAATTATTTTGAAATTATTTAATTTAACATTTTCGGGATTAAATTTGTATTTATTTATTTATTTAGTAAGACTTTACATTTTTTAAATTTATTTATCAGTTGATGTAGCGCGTGTGATCCGCGGAACTCACCGGGTGCGTAACTGAGCACTCTTACATCCGGCTCCTCTGCGGCTAACACGCGGAACATCATGTCGCGGGCGGCTTTCCCGGTGCAGTACAGGACCCACGACGGGAAGGGCTTCAGCGCACACAGAGAGCTGATGTTGACCACCGACCGCCGCAGACCCAGACTGCGAGGAAACGCTTGCAGGACGCCGGCCGTCAGACTCAGCGCTCCGCTGACGTTCAGAGACAGATACCGGTTGACCTCCGCCGGATCCGTGAACGTCACAGCGAAGCGAGACACGTCACCCAGAGACGCTGAAACCAAAGAGGACAAACTATCGTCATGTTCTTCACATTCAAGATCAGCTTTCAGTGATTTCAAGCTACGTTATGACTCAGGATTTCTGTCTTGTTTTCTAGTGCAAATATCTAAAAATCCTTAAATCAAAATTATTTAAAGACCTGATTAGACACAAATTTTTCTGACAGTAGATATTTTTTGGTTTGTTTGTTTTAAGCATAAACTGACTTAATTTTTCAGAAAAAAAACTTGAAATCTAAATATTTTTAATGGAAAAGAAGAATGAAGAATGAAAAATAATGAATAAGAAAATCATATTTTGAAGTGTACATAAATCATTAATAATATAAAAAAATGGGTTTCAAATGTATAATTTACTTAATATAAATATATTTACATTATTTTTATAATTTTATAATATTTTTATAAAATATTTTTAAAGAATTACATTATAAAATAAATTACAGTTAGATTTAAATGAATAAATAATAAAGTACAGTACACAAATTTAATGTAAAAAAATATTGATTTAATAATGGTTCAATATTAGGACTGGAAAACAAGACAAAAATACTATTTTTTATTTTTATTTTTTATTTTTTTTACATTTTAATGACTATTTTTATTACGTTAGGACTTAGTTTGAAATTTTAAGGATTTAATTTATAGAAATAATTTATAGAATTGTATTAATTTGTAAATTTATTAATTGTTATTTTAAAAAAAAATTCTTATTATTATCAATTTAAACGTAAATTCTTACATATAATTTTAATTTTAAGTAATTAAATTTATGTTAAATAAAAATAAGGTAGATTTAAACAAATTAATATATAATTCATCTACCAATACAGTACTTTTTTATTTTTATTATTATTATTTTTTTTTTATTTTTGTTTAGATATTTGTACTGCAAAGCAAGACAAAAATCTTTTTTATTATGAATCTAATTTTGTTTTCCAGTGGAATGACACTCCAGCGCACCTGCATTGTTGATCAGGAGTATGTGGTCCATTTCTGACACTGAAGTCTCTTTAGCTGCCTGAACTGTTTTTTCCACGCCGTCCTTCTTCTCCAGGTCGGCCTGCACACAGCGGACGTCCAGCTGGTTCTGTCCCCCGTACAGGGTGATGATGTCCTCCTTCAGCTGGTTGAGCTGCTCTGCGGTCCGAGCGACCAGCATCAGGACGGATCTGGGCTTCAGGAGGCAGCTGAGCTGAAACGCAAGCGTCCGGCCGAAGCCTTTCGACGCTCCAGTGATGATGCACAGAGCTCTGCCCAGATCCCTGGACTCTGGAATGATCTCGTCTTCCATGTGGGGATGCTGCGGAAAGCTTCAGAGACGCTGGATGTTGGGTGTTGATGCATCTCCGAAGCATGTGTGCTTTATATCAAGTGACACTGAGAGGAACGAATGCATTTCATGCACTGAGTCACAAAAGATCATTCATAAAAAGAGAGTCAATGGCGTTTAATCATGCATGAGTACAGCATGTGGTGTATGGCCTAGAGATGGAACAAATTAGGATTTTTTATTGTTTTAGAAAGAAACACGCTTCCATAGTTTTGTAATACATTTTAAAGTGTAATGTATTTCTGTGATGCTCCGCTGTATTTTCAGCATCATTCCTCCAGTCTTCAGCGTCACATGATCTTCAGAAATCATGAAAATATGATGATTTACTGCTCGAGAAACACTTTTGGTTATAATCATCATATTATTCTGATTTCTGAAGATCATGTGACACTGAAGACTGGAGGAATGATGCTGAAAATACAGCGGAGCATCACAGAAATACATTACACTTTAACACAGATTCACTCAGAAAACAGATGTTTTACTGTAGAATAATATTTCACATTTTTACTGTATTTTTGATCAAATAAATGCAGACTTTGTGAGCAGAAGAGACTTTTTGCAAAACATTAAATAAATCCTAACTACTCCAAACTTTTAACTAGCAGTGTAACTCGTCTAAAACCACCGAGTTTCATCTGAAACTCTTTCAGATGAGAACGACAAGCATTTTATTATACAGGAACCCACAAAAAGAGTGAAGCAGAATAACATCCAGAGCAGAAGTGTAAATGCGGAACAGGACAGAAAAGAGATTCTCTTTCATGGGTTACACAAGCAGAACTATATTAATGATGATTTATGAAATACATCATCTGTTTAAGATCCTTGAAGACGGCTGTGTGTGTGTCAAACACAGATTTTAATGTCCATCACTAATGGTCAGAGCAGCAGATGTCCATGTGTTCTCATGAGATGGTCAGGAGGACAGGATACGGTCAGTCAGTGATGCTCTTCCTGTCACGTGATATCACTCTGGGAATTCAAAATCAGACACAGGGTGATGAATTAAACATATGCAACACAATTCCAGTCGGTCATTCGTGTTTAGAGAAATAATATTAATCCATAGGAAGATTTTTTTTAGTGTTAAAAAAATGTGTTTTCTTTTAACCTTTAAATGATGCAAAGCAGAATTCCAAATACAGCGGAAAACAAATCCAATTTTCTGGATTTATTTTAGAGTGCACTATAAAAATGTTTAGTCAGATGACTAGAAAAATGTGCTTTAGGATCAGGATGAGCATGAGACCAATGGCCAAGTATGACACGCACACACACACACACGCACGCACACACATACACTTACATACACACGCACACACACAAGCACACACACGCACGCGCACACACACATACACACACTTACATACACACACACACACTCACAATACAATAAATGCAAGCTATTTTATATTTCATTTCAGTATTTTTTTTATATTATTTTGTTTTTACCTGGACTTGTTTTAAGTTCTATATTAATGAGCCTCCATCCAGACTGAGCAGAGCTGCGATCTAAACCAAGAAGCTCAGATAGAAGAGAGTTTTTCTCTGTCCCGTGATAACGACATGATTCCAATCCTTCATTAGTGCTTTACAGTAATCCGTTTAATGTTCTGTCTTCAGTCATTACAGAGCAGATGTGTGCCGTTTGAGTTGTGTAAATTAAGCTCAGATCATCACAGTGTTTGTGAACTGATTGTGCTTTTTCTCATTTGTGATCCTGGAGCACAAAACCAGACATAACATTCAGTTTTTTGAAATGGAGATTTATGCATCATCTGAATAAATCATGGTTTGTTCGGAGGACAATATTAGAAAATCTGGAATCTGAGGGAGCAAAAACATCTAAATATTGAGAAAATCATCTTTAAAGTTGTTCAGATGAATTCTTAGCAATGCATATTACTAATCAAACATGAAGTTCCTAATTGAACATGATCTTTACTTAACATCCTAATGATTTTTGGCATAAAAGAGAAACCCATAAAATGTATACAAATATCCAGGCTCATGTTTTTCTTCTTTAACATTGTTCTGGATTTGTGTCGGAAGGCACCAGAATGTGTCGGGGTTGAGGAAAGTGCTAGAACACATGCGTCCAGCTGTCTCTTCTCCTCTCTTGATTGGCGGCTCCAACTGAGGGCCAAAAATATCCCGCGGGCTCCTGAACGAGGCTTTTACGGCGAGGTAAAAGTCACATTTATGTGAGAAGCATGCAAATGTTTGATAGCTATATGAGTGCTGAATCTCCTCCAGCTTTTACTGTTGCATGCAATACTTTCTGCTCTCCTCTCAAAGCTCTGGGTTCGATTGAGACGCATCCCGTCTGTAGTCGTGCATCGACGCCTCGGACCCCTGTGAACCCCCTACATGGTACAGCTGAGGCTTGGGCTATTTTAGTAAGAGCTGGAGAAGCCCAGCTGCCATACAGAAGCTCGTCGGCATCGGAGAAGACGGAAGACATGGAGTTTGTGGAAGTGTTTGACTCTCCAGGGAAAGGCAGGGGTCTGCGGGCCATCAAAGAGGTTTGGGCCGGAGACGTTCTGTTCGCTGAACCGCCTTTCGCTTCAGTCGTGTTTGACAGGTAAGAGTTCACTGCAAAAAAAGATTTTGTTACTTAGTGTTTTTGAATTGTGTTCTAGTATAAATATCGAAACATTCATCAATCAAGATGCATTTACTTGACAATTACATTATTAATTTTTTTCTGTAAAAATGCATCAAAGTTAAGTGAGTTTTTGCTTAAAACTAGCAGAAATGGGGCAAGAAAAATAATCAGATTTCAGATATGGAGATGAAATAAACTGAAATAAGTTCTTCAAGAAAATTAAAGAGAGTCGAAGTTGTATTATGATCATAAAATTATTATCTAAAACTAAAACTGTGAAGGTTTTTGTTACTTGAAAT
>NC_039250.1:334634-384634 GCF_003368295.1 Carassius auratus
GAATTCTTCCATCAGGATGCATTTACTGGACGAGTGAAATGACTAGTTTTCTAAAAAAAAAAAAAAAGTGTTTGTTTTTACTTGAAACAAACAATTAAACCTGCCTTTTTTCATCTTAAGTCATGTTACTTGTACAGTAAGTGCATCCTGATTCAAGAATTCTTAGATATTTATACTAGAAAACACTAATACATAAAGTACTTAAAGTCTGCTAAATTAAAACATCTAATTCAGTACTCAACGCACTTTAATGCGTTAAAGACATACTGACGTACATTTGAGGATATACTGAGTGACTATTGCATTTTAAGACGATGCTAATCAATAGTGACATTAAAACACATTTTAGGCTTAATATCTGAAGTGCTGATGGGTGGTTGGTCTTCTTTCTCTTCTAATCTCTTTCACACCTAATGGAAGACTCTTCCCACACATTTCTGTCTTGACAGCTGCCACAACTAATCACTCTTTAATATGCAAATATATGTGAGTTTACGACTTCCTGCACTCGTCTCAAACAACATCTGTCAGGTTTGTCTGTGTGTGGCATTGGGTCTCATTCACTTAGCATGCAAACACACAAACACTGTCCAGTTTTAAATATATATATATTTAAAATCTAAATTAATGATCTTAAATCATACTTTTACATGCATTTATTAATTTATCTAAATCAAAATTGTATTGAATTATGTTAAATATTTTTGTCTTGTTTACTAGTGAAATCTAGGCATTCATAAATCGATGCATTTATTTGAGAAGCAAAATGTCTTTTTTAATAAAAAAATGCATCAAAATGAAGTGAGTTTAAGCTTAAAAAAGAACTAATATCTGCTGTGGGGACGGAAAATTAACTTAATTCAAAGTTTTTCTGAGCCCACTGTTTGATATTTTTCTTTTTGATGCATTTTTCAGATTTTTTGTAAAAAAATATGTTTAATTGAGAAAATTATTCATTATTAATAATAATAAAAAAGAGTTTATTCTTAAAACAAGGTGGAAAACTTTTTGTGCCGTTTTTTTTACTAAGTTTATTTTTTATGACCCCTTTCTGGTTTTTTAAGTAAATGCATCCTAATTTTTTATGTATTTTTAGGTAGTTCTTAAGGAATAAGATTTTTGTGCAGCGAATTTGTGTTTGAAACCTGCGTTTCACGAACAAATAAAAACAATTCTGAAATGAGTAAATGTAAGAACAACTAAAACCACATCGAGCACATGCAGTATTCATGCAAATGTGTGTTATTTTAAATAAAGGGTTTTATTGAGCTTGAGCTGGTTTTGAGGACGACAAGCGTCTTGCAGCGTGTCTTCAGCGAACAGCACATTTGCAGAGAGCTACGAAAGTTTCACAGTTTGCTAAAAATGAATCTGTGTGTTGTGAAATGTGTCGTCTTTGCTTATGAATATGAATCTGAGCGATCCACACAACCATGAAAAAGTGAAAAAGACCCATTGTTTCTGTGTTGCTGTCAGATCAAGTGAAGATGTTGTATATGATCTATATACACAGCGCCTCTGCTTTCACTCAACTCAGTAGTTAGTGTTTCTTCACGTTAACTTACTTGATCTGCAGGGCTTCTGAGCGCAGGATCTGCGTTTAAGACTAGTTCTGGATCTGTTTCTAATCTCATACTCCCACTGAAGCCTGTCTGTGTCGCAGAATTGAGCTGCGAGCGCTGGGAAAGATCAGCCCTGGAGAAGAAGTGACCGTGTCGTATGTGGACTATCTGAACCTGTCTGAAGATCGCAGGCGTTTGCTGAAGCAGCAGTATTTCTTCGACTGCACCTGCGAACACTGCACCAACAAAACCAACGACGACCTGAAGATGGCCGGAGCGCTTCTGGAGGGAGAGAAGGTGAATCCAGTTCATGTGCACTAACATCACACAAGCGTGGAAGCTCTAATCTGTTTGTGTTCTATCCATTTGTTGTCTTTTTATTTATTATACAATTAACAAAAGCAGCCTTGCTTCGTGTAGACTAACTGAGATTTTTTATAGCACTTGTATATCACTCGCTATATTGATTGCTTGCTCATTTGTAAGTCACTTTGGATAAAGGCTTCTGCTAAATGTGAATGTAGATGCTTGTTTCTGGCATGCAGTTCTGTAACAAAGAGTCAGAGGCATTCGGATCCATGTGCAGAATTTTATTAAGAGAATGGTCATACAGGCAGAAATCAGGAATGGCGTCAGGTGTGTTAGGGATATCAAGAATCATTAACGGTAACAAGCGGAGATCGGGGCAGGCAGCAGAGAGTCGGTAACACAATCCAAGATAAGACACGGGAAAAACAAACACAAGGGAAAACGCTTGGAAATGCTAGACAGGCTAAACAAGACTTCGCAGTGAGTGAGAGTGATTGTGCTGGTTTTATGTGTGTGTAAATGAGGTGCAGGTGTGGCAAGGAAATTGGCTGATGAATGAGGTGCAGGTGTGGCAAGGTGATTGTGATGCAGTGACTCATGGGGAATGTAGTTCGGGTGTGGTGCAACAGTATGAGAGGTGCTAGTGTCCAAGTGACATCTGGTGGTTGATGGGTGGAATGGTCCTGAGTGGAGTGCCCTCTACTGAAGTTAATGGGCACTCCATCTAATGATTGTGACAAGTACAAGAGAATTACGAGTTATTAATTTGCATTCTGCCTTTCTCTTGAGTTCTGAATCTAAATCTTTCAATTCTAGCAATTATTTTCCCGAATTCTGAGGTTAAATCTTGCTATTCAGACTTTTTTTTCTCAGAGGAGACTCAGAATTTTGAGAATAGCTAGATATAAAGAATAGATATAAATTCACAATTTTAATCTTTTTTTTTGTTAAATTTTTAATAAATTACTTTTGTTTTCATAATTTGTAGTAGTTTTTTGTCAAACATTTTAATTAGATATGTTTAAATATATATTTTTAAAAAGAAAAAATATATATTTAAACTAATATAAACTAAATAAAAAAAAAAAAGATTGATGAAAAATATTTTTTATTATTATTATTTTAGTCCAGTAACATATGCTTTGTTGCTTTCAAGTAAATATTTTTTTATGGTTTTATTTTTTATTTTTAGCAAGAAATATGCTTATTGGCAGGAAATGGAAATTTTTGGAAATTGAAAAATTTATTATTTTATATAAGATTCCATGCATAGTTACATAATATTATCATATTTAATATATATATTTAAATTAAAAACTTTTTTTAAATGAAAAGGATTAAAAAAGTTCCACTTTTTTTCCTCAGAAGATATGTAAACAGACTTTTTTTCTCTGAATTCTAAGATAAAATTCACTATTTTCTAAATGTTTTTATTGTGTGACAGAAATAAGATTCCACATGCATCCCTGCCACAAAAATACACAGAACACAGAAAGAAGATTTTTTATTAAATTCACTGAAAGCAGACAGTGACCAGAAATGAAAAAAAGCAGAACGTCCCGTGAAAGCATCATTAAAGCTGGTTTGAGTCACAGCATGAACGAGAATAATGACGAGACATCAGTGAAAACTGTGTGCAGTGAGTGAAGCACAACAGATGAGAGAGATTCCAGCGCTTCTGGAGAGATTAGTGCGGTTAAATATAGCAGTCCTTCAGTCAGAACACGAGATAAGGAGCAGATTCCAGTCTGAGACACAGGCTCGTATTACTGACCCCCACAACACAAGAGTGAAGGACTTCCATCATCTGTGTGTGTGTGTGTGTGTGTGTGTGTGTGTTTCATTCAGAAAGAGGGATTGTGTCCACGAATGAAGACTGAGACACATTACGTTTAGATTTATATTAAACACATTATATTTATATTTAATCATTGGGAAAGTCTGTCAGATTTAAGTTCAGTGCTGCTGTTCATCTAGTTACATTAATAATGGTGTTGTTTATTTGTATTAAATTAATATATATGCATTTAATGTAAATTACTGCTTATCAAATTACTGTCAATAATGGGACAATATGAATGACTTAATTGATCAGTTAATTTTCTTTTTTTCTTATACATGTATTTTAACTTTATGGTGTAATAACCTCAACATAATTGATTTAGCAAAAGATGTTAAAAATGTTTGTGTTTAAATCACAGTAATAAGTACAAAAGTGTCTATAAACAATAAATGTAAAGATATTTTATGTTTTGCATAATGCAAAATTAATTATTTTCTTAGATAACATGAATAAATAAGTGATAAAAAAACAAACGTTAAAATAAAAATAAAAAACATAATTGAGATTCCCATACTGTTGGCAGAATATTTGTAGTATATATTGCTTTCTTTAGTTTAATGTAATTAGATAGACTTTTATTTAGTAAGTTGCAGTCTAACAACTTTTAAAAATGAAAAAACTTTTCAAATGAGGGTTTGTTTGCATGAGAACTATTAGCTACAATCAATTTGTTCTTCTGCTCTGCAGGTGCCAGAAGAAACGGTGAAAGAAGTCACAGAATACAGCCGGACGATGCTGGAGAAGATGGAAAAGGCCCGGATAGAAGCCAACTACAACGAGGTACTGAAGAGTTTGATACAGACGAGCTGCGCCGCTGGAGATGACAGCGCAGGTGTTTGATGTGAGTGTGTGTGTGTGCAGGTGGTGAAGATCTGCCGTGAGTGTGTGGAGAAGCAGGAGAACGTTCTCGCCGACACACACATCTATCAGCTGCGCATGTGGAGCACACTCAGCGAGGTGCTGTCCTACCTGCAGTTCTTCGAGGATGCGGCGACTTACGCGCGCAAGATGGTGGAGGGATACCTGTGAGTGTGTGTGTGTGTGTGTGTGTGTGTGTGTGTGTGTGTGTGTGTGAATGTGTGTGTGAGTGTGTGCATGAGAGAGAGGGCTTAATTCAGTCATGCATGCTTAAAAACACCCTTATGTGTGTTAGGGGTGTGAATCATCACTGGTTTCACAATTCGGTTAGATTACTATTATCATGTCAACGATTTGATTCAATTCGATATCACGATGCATCACAATTATATCAAATGTATTTTGTGCTTTTATTTGATCATATATATTATTTTTAAATAATTGCAAATTAATAATAATTTAAAAAAGGTGTTAAGAATTTAACCAACTAAATACAGCTTCAAAACAAACCAGCAAATATAAAATAATAAAGGGAATTAAGTGTATCTAAAGTCAAACACTGAAATGCATGAAGGTCAAGTAATGCATACGCATATTCTGTCTAATGAAGCCTTCTGCTATTGGTATTTTTTCCCCAAATATGTAAAGATCTCGGATTTAAAAACTAGTGTGTGATTTTTTTTTATACTGGTAATGATGTCAGTAGGCTGTAATTGATTACGGTCTATTACTGCGATGATGCAACAGTTAATTTCAACACACTAATGTGTGCATCTGTTGTATCAGGAAGCTGTACCATCCCAATAACGCTCAGCTGGGAATGGCCACGATGAGGGCCGGCGTGACGCACTGGCAGGCTGGATTCATCGAGATCGCTCACGGCATGATCTGCAAAGCCTACGCCATCCTGATGATCACCCACGGCCCCACACACCCCATCACCAAAGACCTGGAGGTACATTGTTATCTATTATAATATCAGGTTAAATATAAATATATTTTTGATGATAAAATATTTTTTCAACTTGAAAGCATGTCGTAAATTATGCATTATACTCAATATTAATTACTTTCTGTACAATGCATTACAATAAATTACCATGCATAAAGAAGAAAAAAAAAATATATATATATATATATATATATATATATATATATATATATATATATATATATATATATATTCTTAATAATAAAAAAATAATTAATAAAATAATGCATGCATTACTTTTTACAATAAGTGATTTTATTAGATGCCATGCATAAATAAGTAATAGAACTGAAGATATATACAAATATAATAATATTAAATATATATATATATATAAAAAAAAATGCATGATGCAAAATAGATGATTTTGTGAGATACCATGCATACAAATGATAGAAATTAGAATATGTATAGCAACAATGTCATATTAAATGTATAATGCTGTTTTTATGAATAAAACATAAAATATAAGAAAATATGATGCAAAATTATTCCAGTGCATGACTCTGATATACAGTACAAGCTTCATAAGGGCATTTGAAAGCAACTTTTCAACTCCAAAAATGACTTGTTTAGCATGTGTCACCCAAAAATGAGCAGCATGTGTGTCCCATCAGGCCATGCGCATGCAGACAGAGATGGAGCTGCGCATGTTCAAGCAGAACGAGTACATCTATCACTCCATGCGTGAGGCGGCCCTGAAGAACCAGCCCATGAGGATGATGGCAGAACCCGTCACCGAGAGCATCAAGAACCTGTTTCGCAGAAAGTGAAGCGCAACGCTGTGACAAACACACTCAGGTCGACGCTTTCAATCAGAAAGAGGAACAACAGCAGCAATATTCAGAATATACACTCTTAGAAATAAAGCCATAGAAAAAGAAGGTTCTTCACATTTTTAAAAGTTAAGAAAGATACGATCCTTTGCATGAATGGTTCTTTGTGGAACCAAAAATGGTTCTTCTTAGGCATCTTTCTTTATTTTTAGGAGTGTATGTAAAGATTAGGAAGCAAATCTCACACAGCGCTGCTTCAGATACAGATTCTGCATTTTCTAGATTCATTTCTCTACGTGATGATTGTGTGACAACTCGAATGAGATTTTTTTAAACTCTTCTTTGTTTTTGAGTGTCATTGAAGTTTTTTGTAATTAAAATTTCATCAGGTTTGAAGTATGATGTTTGTGTTTTAATTTGAAAGAGATTTCCTCTCAGTGTTTCTCCTCAAACAAGACAAATGAGTCAATAGCCATTTCATATTTGTTATATATAAATGTATTTTTTTCACGTTTATTTAAAAGTTTTACCAATTTTTGTTTAGTTATTAAATTATTAAAATGATTTATTAAATCTTATTCATTAGCTTTAGTTTAATTAGTTAGTTTTTTCAGCTGAAATAAAATAAGTTTACTTTTTTAACCTTCATTTCATTTATAATGTATTTTATTTCTAATAAGGAAATTTACATGATATCGTTTTATTTGTAGATGAACACATGCACAACCCAAACCTCCTCTTTCAAATAATACAGATCAACACACAAATCTGATTTTGAGAGATCTTTAATAAAACATCCCACTGTTTTTAGGCCATGCGTTTGCTGGTCCTCTTGTAGACGAGGCTGCCGAGAGTCAGAGTCTGAAACACAACAGCACTCACATGAGTTTAACTCTAGAAAACTCTAGAAAACTAAACACTGTTCTCACTCACATCGATCAGTGTGTTTCCCTCCAGCAGCTCGGTGACGGACGTGACTTTGTTCAGGACGGTCTTCAGCTTGTTTCCCTCTTTATTCACGACAGCCTAGAACACAAACCACAGCGTTATCATCAGTGCTATGAGATGCTTGTAAACTTCTGCATGCAGGTCTCTGAGTGCAGCGTCACCTTGATCTTCTCTCCGGTCAGGGATTCGATCTCAGCCTCCTGACCGATGGTGAAGCTGTTGACCATGACTTTGGCTCCGGTGGTGACGGTCACTTTGAACTGAGCTCCGTTCTCCTCGATCTCAGTCACGCTCTTGATATCTTTGCCTTTCTCAATCAAATCATCAGGAAGACCTGAAACCATAATCAAGTGATGAGCAATGCTATGCATGAAACATTCAATGCAATACATGAACCTAATCATGCATAATAAGAAATAATCAATGCAATACATAAAACAATGCAATACATGAAACATTCAATGCAATGCATGAAACAAATAATGCATAATATGAAATGATCAATGCCATACATAAAACAATTAATGTAATACATGAAACATTCAATGCAATACATAAAAAACTCTATGAAATACATGAAACATTCAATGCAATGCATGAAACAAATAATGCAAAATATTAAATAATCAGTGCAATACATAAAACAATGCAATACATGAAACTAATCATGCATAATATGAAATTATCAATGCCATACATAAAACACTCAATGCAATACATGAAACATTCAATGCAATACATGAAACAAATAATGCATAATAAGAAGTAATCAATGCAATACATAAAACAATGCAATACATGAAACATTCAATGCAATGCATGAAACAAATAATGCAAAATACGAAACACTCAATGCAATAAATGAAACAAATAATGCATAATATGAAATGATCAATGCAATACATAAAACAATAAAGCAATACATGAAACAAATAATGCATAATATGAAATGATCAATGCAATACATAAAACAATAATGCAATACATGAAACATTCAATGTAATACATGAAACAAATAATGCATAATAAGAAATAATCAATGCAATACATGAAATACTCATTCATTAACATCCATTAAGTTCATTAACATCCAGCATTCAGTTTAGTGTTGCACTCACCGACGGCCTTCATGAACTCCACGAATCCCTCCTGACTCTCCAGCTGATATTTGCCACCGAACGACATGCTGACCAGTGAATGTAGAATAAGTCCAGAGAGTCGAAGAGATGCTTTTATATCTTCAAACACTCAGATGAAGAATCATTAATCTGACTGGACAAATCTGATTGGCCGATTACTGTCAAATCAGGTTAAATGTCAGATGGGGTGAAACTATAAAAGGTTCGGTTTGATCGGATCCCGGCCTTGACCTTTGCCCTCATCAGCATGACATCATCACCAGGGCTATCTATTGTCAGAGTTAAACACTATTGTAGTTTGTAATATTTTCAGTTAGGTTTTTATTTTAATATTTTCTGCTTTCACTTAAATTTTAGTGGAGGTTTTAGTGCTTCTGTTTTTGTCATTTCTATTTTTTGTTCATTTGTCTGTATTTTTTTATATTGTTTTATTCATTTTTATTAATGTATTTATTTAGTTTTAATTTATCTGTTTTAGTACTTCAAATTGAACTAAATGAAAATAAGTAATGTTGCCTAGTTAAAATTAGTTTTATTTTTTATTTTATTTCAGTTCACAAGGTTTAATAAGTAAGGTAAAATAAGTTTGAATTATTTTAGAACTTGAAATTAAACCAATCAATCATTTTAATAAAAAATGTTGGCTTAACATCTAGCAAAAAATTTATTAAGTTTATAAAAATTATAATTAATTTTATTTCAGTTAACATTTATAAAATGTTTGTGTTTTGCCAGTTTCGTTATTTTTTATGTCTAATTTAATTTAATTTAATTTAATTTAATTTAATTTAATTTAATTTAATTTAATTTAATTTAATTTAATTTAAGTTTAGTTTAGTTTAGTTTAAATTAGGCTAGCATTTCGAGTTCAAAATTAAAAAAATTCTCCATAAAAAAATAGAAATGTTGGTGTGCCAACTAGCTGAAATAAAAAATGTATATATATAAAAAAATTACATAACATTTTATTCAAAATTGTTTTCTTTTTCTTTTATTTTTAGTGACACATATACTGTAAGTATCTGTTCCAGATGTTTCTCATATAGTAAAATCATTGGAAATGATGTCATGCTCGTGCACTAATGCGTGTGCTTTCTGCAGATCATGAATCTGTCATGAGTCTGATAAAATAGTGCATGTTTCGCGCTGTCATTATTAGCACAGAGCAGCATTTCTGAGGCCGCTTCGATAATTAACAGCTCGTCAGACGCCGTGCAAATGATCCGTAACTGCAGCATGATCGAGTCCTGCTCTGGCATTGATACGGATCAGAAATCAGGCATGTGGGATTTTCCACAGGACAAAACCTTCAGGCCACATCAGATGAAATACAGAGTGGCACAAATGCATGGTAAGCTTGATCTCTAAGCACTGAACTGATTTCTGAGCGTCTCTCTGTCTCATTATCAGCATCACGAACAGCTCTCAGGTCAGCTGCTGTGAGAGCATTACTTCATGTGTACTCTGGACTGCATCTTTCAGAGCTGAGGGATTATCACTGACTCTTATCCACACTTCAAACACTGACGCAGATAACACTTCAACCATAAAGCACCTTTCACACTCCTTATCTCTTAAAACCTGTCTGATGTCAACTGTAAAACAATATTTGATTACAGATAATCTCTATTTTATTAATGGTTTTAGTTGATGATAATAACCCTTCTTAGGATGCCATGCGACGTACAAACCACCTCGATGACCTTTGACCCTTCCCAAGTGATTCTACACAGTGACATACTTTATTTACTATCTGCTAGTGCGGTGCTATTATTAGACACAAAAGATTGTAACCCTGTAGTTTTCGAATCATTAGGGAATGATTCAATTTTAGGAGAAAACATAAAAAGATTATTTTATTGTCTTCTATGTAATAATTTATTTAGAGATACACTATAATAACTGAACTATTAAATATAATAATAAAACAGTATTATTTAGAATTTTTTTAATTTAATTTTAATTTTGTTTCTGTTTTTGTCAGTCCTTTTTATTTATTTTTTAAATGTGTGTGCGTGTCCATATATATATATATATATAAATATTATTTTGGTTATTTTAGTACTTTTTGCTGACTAAGCATTAAGCTAAAATAAAATAGTTATACAATTTTAATATGTTATTACATTCAACATTTTACTTTTTTTGTCAGATTTATTAGTTTTTCTTTTTTAAATGTTTTAAAACAGTTTTATTAATTTTATATTATTAGTTAAACTCAAAAATAAGATAAGTTGCCTTGGCAAGTAGCTGAAATAAAACAAGTTTATATCTTATTTTATTTCAGATCATGTTTATTTCAAGTAATCCAAATGTTTTAATGGTTTTAAAATCAAGCAGTCAGTGATTCATGCTCTAGATGATTTGCATAGAGGCGGAGCTTCGTCTGTCCCGCTCGTCTCATTGGTGGATTCTGTTGAGCTGCAGGATGTTTCTGTTCTTCAGCCAATCATGGTTGAATGGTTGCTGCCGCTCTTCATCTTCATCATCATCGTAACATAAACACATTACAGCACGCTGAGTCTCCTCAGATTATGAGCTGCAGTATCAGAGACGCTATAAACCACTGCTCTTTGATCTCGCCCGAGTCCGCTCATACCTTTATGATAACACATTTTATTAATATGTTAAATGTGTTTTTGTTTTTTACTTTTTCAATTGTAGGTACTTCAGTACAAATATATTACATGTTGCCTTAGTAAATACCTGAATTGTTTTTCCCAGTTAACATTTATTTCATTTGTTTTAGAATAATAACCAAGCTTAGGACACAATGTGGCCGTTTATGACCTTTGACCTATAACTCTACATAAGGAATATTTAGCATCTGTTAGTGTTGTGAACAGATGAAATTCTTTGTGTTTAATCATGAATGTATCATACAAATATCTTCTGTTCTGTTGAGCTGGATTTACTGTTGAGGGTCAGAGGGTCTCTGGGAACTTGGTTGCCCCCTACAGGACAGATGGAACACACACACACACACACACACACAGGAGATACTGAAGAGTTCATAAACACGGTGAGAGAGGTGTCAGTATCATCAGATAAAGACGGTCAATCAGAGGTTTTATATTCTCACCTGATGAACAGATTCGTCTGTGTTAATTAACACTAATCAGACTGTAATTAAGCAGAGAAACAGAAGGTCACTGGAGGCTGAAGCTGCTCGTCTTCTCTCGTCAGATCCACACACACATCACACTGTTGACCGAGGCTGAAGAACATGCTAAAATGCATTAATCAGACACGATGAGCTGATGTTGTTCTTAATGAAACACGATGTCGTTTAAACAGGACAGCCGTGTGGAATTATGGGTAGGGGTCAAAGGTCACGAGTCAGGGTGGTTTGCTCTGAGCGTAGACGCAGTCGCTTCAATCCTCCGCAGCGTTTCGGAGAGGAATGGAGATGTGTATCTAGTGTTTCCTTATTTTTGAGCAGGAAAGCACAGGCTTGTTGACTTCCTCTCCCTCCCTTCCTTCCTTCTCTGCGAAGGTACTCATCTGAAAAATGAGAACAAAGTGATTGTTCCTGTTCTCTTTCTTAAGTCACTTCAAATGCTGTTTGTGCGGCTGGAGCTCATTGTGAGGAGAGCAGAGCAGGAGACAGGTAAGACACACACACACACACACACACACACACACACACACACCGGTGCGCTTTACAGGTGCAGGTGTTCAGTTACGGATCAATATGGATTCTGTAATAATCAAATGCTCACATGCTGAAAATTGACTTTAAAATATGTCTGTATTTAAAAAATAACATCCATAACAATTCAAATATTTGTATTTTTCAGATGATATAGTTATCAGTATATATGTATAAAATATACTTATATTTTATATTTCCCGAATTGAATCAATTTTCAGTGTATATGGACTACACGCTGCAAAAATTATTTTCTTCTTCAGGATTTTTGTTGGGTTTTCTGAAATTAAGACATAATTATTTGAGATGAAATTTAGCATAAGTAACATCGGGAAAAAGGATCAAAAAGAACTTAACTTGTGCTTTCAACATAATAAACTCAAATCAAAATAAACTCTGTTTTCTGTTTGAATTCAGGTGATTTGTCTGAGCCCTTTGACAGATATTTGATTTGTTTTAAGCATAAACTCTCTTCATTTTGCTTCATTTTTCAGAAAATATATTGTGCTTCTTAAATCAATGCATTGAGGGATGTTAAGATATTTCCACCAAATATTCTTTGATTTTATATTAAACTGCATTTATTTGTTATGCAAATATGTTTTAATATGCAAATTGCATGTGTGTAATATGCAAAGGAAAGCACTTTGTATTTAGTGCATGTAGTGTTTGAGTCTGAGGATAGTTTCTGTCAGTGTTTGTGTCATTCATCTGTTGAAAGCAGAAGTGTTTGGTGTAGTTGTTCTTGAGCCGGTCTGTTTGATTGTAATCCGCTCGAATGACAGCACCAGATACAGGCTTGTAATGAAAAAGAGAAGTTCCAGTCCAAACGCAGTGAAAGTGAAACACAGAGGAACAGCAGAGAGGAAGAGAGGAGCTGTCTGACTGATTTGGTTAACACTATTCCAACAAACACTGACAAATCAGCTGTTTTCTGGAGCAGCGTGGATCAGTCTTTGTGACAGGAACACAAGAGGATTTCTAGTTCTAGTTCACAGCAAAGCCAGTGAAGATCTTTCAGCAGAAAAACAGTCTTAAATGCATTTACTTGAGAAGCAAACTGACAAAAAATGCATCAGTTTATGCTTAAAACATGAAAATATTTGCCAGTGGAGTCAAGGAATGAAAATAAAATTCAAAGATAAAACAAGATTATTTTTGGACCGCCTTTTGCTGATTTTTTCTTGTTTTAAGCACATTTTGATTAATGTTTTGCTTGATTTAAGAATGTTTTGAGATTTGTGCAAGAAAGTGACACAGAAACACTGAGTAAGAGAATTATTGGTTTGCAGTGTATGGTGTTTGCGACAGTAAGATCAGGGTTCGATTCCCAGGGAATGCATGAACTGATCAAACTTGAATGCAATGCAAATCACTTTGGATGAGAGCCTCTACCAACTGCATGAATGCAATAAATGGGATTTGTAGTATTAATTTACAACAAAGTCAGTCAGAATGCCTTCATGTAGCTGCAAATTGTTGTCTTGTGTTTTCCAATACAAATACAAAGTTGAGTGACTTTGCTTAAAAAGGGTAGAATATCTGCCAGTGGGCTCATAAATATAATCTTGATTTGAATTCATTATATCTATTATTTCATTTATTCTTGTTTTAAGCATAAACTCGCTTAATTTTGATGCATTTTTCAAACTGAAGTCATATTGCTTCTCAAGTAAATGCATCTTGATTTAAGGATGTTTAGATATTAGTACTAGAAAACAAGACAAAAACACTGGAGTAAGAACATCATTTTTTTGCAGTGGCGCTTGCGTCGCCAAGGTCTAGGGTTTGATGGGACGCATGAACCGATCAAACATGAATGCAATGCACATGACTTTACATAAAAGCATCTGCCAAAGAAAGCAGTAACCCATCGACGTGTTTCCGCAGGATGATTCTCACACTCGAGATCTGAGCGTGTAGAAACCTCCGGCATGGATCCGACCGAGAGCGAACGCAAGCGTCCAGAGGACTTCTCCAGCAGAAGCGTCGATCTTTCTCTTCTCCCCTTCTACCCCGTCGTCCCTCAGCCGCACCGATTCATCCCAGACATGATCGACCTGAACCGACTGCGTCTCCATCGCGTGATCCAGGTGAAGCAGGAGACGGTGAAGCCTCTTCCGCTGTGGCCTCCATCGCCTCCGTTACTCCTGCGCTCTCCTGCTCCATACTTCCCCTCCTTCCATCCCAGTCTGGTCCCGTTCCCGTTCCTCCAATTCTCTTCGAACCCCTTCTACACCACCGAAGCCACACGGTTTCGCCGCAGGAGCCAAGAAGCCGGCAAACCGGAGAAGCTGAACGTGCACGTGGACGACAGCTACTACGTGGATGTGGGCGGCGATCAGAAGCGCTGGAAGTGCCGCCTCTGCGAGAAATCCTACACCTCCAAATACAACCTGATCACACACATCCTGGGCCACAGCGGCATCAAGCCGCACGAATGCAACCTCTGCGGGAAACTCTTCAAGCAGCTGAGCCACCTGCACACACACATGCTGACGCACAAGGGCACGCGGCCGCACAAGTGCCAGGTGTGTAGACATATAACAAAGTAACTAATTACGTTACTTCGTTACTTTTTATGGAAAGTAATGCATTATGTTACTTCCATTGAAAAAGGAAAAAGTAATGCGTTACTTTACTCATCTGATTATGTAAGAGTAAGGTATTCTGTGTCTTATTTTAAAATACATGTTGATGTATCTTTGCCCAACCTTGTGTACAGGTGTGCCACAAAGCCTTCACGCAGACCAGCCACCTGAAGAGACACATGATGCAGCACAGCGAGGTCAAGCCCTACAGCTGCGGGGTCTGTGGGCGGGGCTTCGCGTATCCCAGCGAGCTGCGCGCGCACGAGCTCAAGCACGAGCGCGGTCAGGAGAACGTGTGCGTGGAGTGCGGGCTCGACTTCGCGACGCTGGCGCAGCTCAAGCGTCACCTGACAGCGCACCGCGGCCCCGTGCAGTACGACTGCGGCGAATGCGGCAAGAGCTTCCAGTATCCCAGCCAGCTGCAGAACCACATGATGAAGCACAAGGACATCCGGCCGTTCATCTGCAGCGAGTGCGGGATGGAGTTCGTCCAGTCACACCATCTCAAGCAGCACGCGCTCACGCACAAGGTACGAGCAGGTGACGCACGCGGCATGGGGAGAAACGGAAGTTCAGTTTCAGGCCTTTAATAGATAAAGAAAAAAGAAGAAAATACAAGAAAAATGTCAAAACACAACAAAATTACTAAAACTTAAATTAACTTAAATTATAATGATCTTTAATATTTAAAAAGAACAAAAACTAATAAAAATGGCCAAAACACAACAAAATTACTAAAACTTTAACTAAATTTATAATGAGAATGGACAATGTAAAAATTAAAACTACACTGTAATTTTTAACTACACTTCTTAATTTTTAAGATTATAACAGTAGAAAATACAACTTTAGTCTTTAGTATAAAAATAAATATATAAAAAACTACAAAATTAAATTAAAATACAAAATTCTTAAATAAACACAACAAAATTACTAAAACCTGAACTAAAAATATAATGAGAATGGACAATTTAAAAATAAAAACTACTGTTAAATGTTTAAAGATTATTAGAGTACAGAATACAACTTTAGTCCTGTATTAAAAACAAAACAACAACAGCAACTAATAAAATGGCAAAAGTACAACAAAATTACTAAAACTTTAACTAAAATTATAATGAGAATGAAAAACATAAAAATATAAACTACACTACAAAATATTTTTTATAATAATTACTGTATTACAACTTTAGTCTTTAATATTAAAAAAGAACAAAAACTAATAAAAATGGCAAAAACAAAACAAAATTACTAAAACTTTAACTAAAATTATAATGAGAATGGGAAAGGTAATAATAAAAACTACTCTGTAATGTTTAAAGATTATTAAAGTAGAAAATACAACTTTAGTCTTTAGTATAAAAAAAATTACAAAAATTAAATTAAAATGCAAAATTATTAAATAAACACAACAAAATTACTAAAACTTGAACTAAAAATATAATGAGAATGGACAATTTAAAAATAAAAACTACAGTGAAATGTTTAAAGATTAGTAGAGTACAAAATACAACTTTAGTCCTGTATTAAAAACAAAACAACAACAACAACTAATAAAAATGGCAAAAGTACAACAAAATTACTGAAACTGTAACTTAAATAGAAATGAGAACACATAAAAATTACATACACAAAAAAACATTTTCTGAAGATTATAACATTGCAAAACACAACTTCAGTCTTGAATATTTAAAAGAAAAAAGGAAAAATAGCAAAGAAATTACTAAAACTTTAACTTTAATTTGAGAATGGAAAAAATACACTGTAAAAATATTTTTTGAAGATTACTGCAGTACATTTTACAAGAAAATTACATTTCTGACTTTAATATTTAAATAGAATGAAAACAAATAAAAATGGTTGAAAATATATTACGAAAACTTTAACAAATATTAAAATAAAAACAGAAAATAAAAATATAAACAACACTGTAAAGTTTTTTAGAAGATTATCGTTGTTCATTTTACAAGAAAATACAATTTCAGTCTTTTTCAAAAGAAAATAGTTTCAAAGGGGATACTACACCAACTTTTTTCAATGCAGTTCACATAAAAAACATCAAAATTGTACTTCAAAAAATATAACTACTGTAACTACAGTGACAGTGCAAAAAGTAATATTCATCAGTTTTTTTGTCTCATTTTCCAGTAAAAATATCGAATCACGCATTAAATCAACATGCATTTATTTAAAAAGCAAAATTACTTAAAATATTGTGTTTTAAAAATCTAATATTTATCTTTGTTTTAATCATAAACTCAATTAATTTTGATTTAACTAATTAATTAATAATAAAAAAACATGACTTATGTCATGTTGCTTCTCAAGTAAAAAAAAAAAAGTCTAATAAACTTGGCACTGTGTAAACTGTGTTTGAATGGTATTTTCTAAGATAAAAGCATCTGCTAAATGCATAAATGTAAATGTATCTTGATTTAATTATGTTTATATATTTGGACTGGAAAACATTATAAAAAATATTGAGGATGTGAAGAGGTTTTCGACTCATAAACAGCAGTGAAAAAAACAAAACAATGTAAAGAAACATCAATGCAGCTAACCATGAATTAGTAAATGGAGACTTAGTTTGAATAGGAAGAAGAAAACACTTCCCATTTCTCCTGTTGCTAATGACAAAGGTCAGGCATCAATCAAATTAATATTCGAAGTCACATGGTGCAGTATATGTGTAGTCAAAATAGACTAATGATACATGAACAGATTGAGACAACCTCATCCTGAAATAATCATCAACAAATTCTTTTTTTATTATTATTATTTTTTTCTTGTATGATAAGAATGTGTCATTAATTGATCAAATATGGAAGCAAAACTAATTAAGAAGCACACATTTACGGTATATAAACCTAACAGAGAGTTCAGTCCTTGGTTCTGATTGGCTGAGCCGTGTTCAAAGCTGTTCTAAATGACTCTACAATGTAACAAACACCTTTGTTTACGTTTGTGTGTTGCTCGGCAACCACTTTGTAGCAACCACAACTGTTTCTGAGGAGCTACATTGTTTGGTGGAAGAATATTGTTGTTATTAATATCATCATTACACTTTATCTGCTCTGTTTTATTTTGTGTAACCTTACTACGTGTATGGAATAACTGGTTTATAACAGCAGTAAGCCCCGTGAAGCCGTGGTTTACAGTGAATCTATAACAGCGCCCCTCAGCAGTGATAAATTCACTGTAAACCACGGCTTCATGGGGCTTATTGCTTTATAACCTCATATTCCTGTAGCTCAAACACCCTAATCATGCCGCTCGCAACACCAATGTCATGGGTTTGATTCCCAGGAATGCATCAAATGTAAACTTTAAATGCAATCTACGTTGCGTCTGCTAGATGCATGGGGTTCCTCATGGACTGCTCTTCCTCATCTTTCAGGGAGTGAAGGAGCACAAGTGTCGCATCTGTGGCCGGGAGTTCACGCTGCTGGCGAACATGAAGCGACACGTTCTGATTCACACCAACATCCGAGCGCATCAGTGCCAGCTGTGCTACAAGAGCTTCGTCCAGAAGCAGACGCTCAAGGCGCACATGATCGTCCACTCCGACATCAAGCCCTACAAGTGCAAGGTGCGTTAAAGATGATTTTTTTATTTATAATTGTCGACAGATTCTTGTTTTGAGCACAAACTAGCTCTATTTTGTTCGATTTCTCAGAAAACAAGACTTCAGATTTAATTTGGCTCATCCAGTAAATGTCTCTTGATTTAAGGATGTGTGAATGTTCGTACTAGAAACCAAGACACAAATACTGAGAAAGACATTCTTCTTTTTTCTTTGAATTGCTTGCAACATTTAATGCCATGTCTTTAAAATGCAAGACTTTCTCCTCTGATTCAAGGCCTAAATTGATCTGCAGGAACCCTGTTAATTGAGTAACTGAACCAGCGTTGGGTTTTATAATGCAAAGTAGTGGATTAGACACCAAGAGCTCCTAAAGAACCACACAAGCAACTCCTGGTGTGAATGAAGCTGATTGTGATTGTGAATGTAAAGCGTGATGAGGATGCACATGCGTGTGATGACTAGATGTGTTTTTGGCAGCTGAGTGTCTCCTCGTCTATAGGAAGGATATCGCTGCACAAACTGAGCGTGTAACAATGGCTCTCTCGTCCCTCGAGAACAAACCCCACAAATAGATTTCATCTCGCTTTCTCTTGTGCTCAGGAGCACTTCCTGTTTTCTCACGGCCCGTTCGGACAGTTTACAGTCCCTCTATCCTCCTGAAGGAAAGGAAAGGACCACCCTAATTAAAAGAATAAAATAAAAGAGCAGAGAGGAACTCCTTCATATTCCTGAAACTCACCACTGTCATGATTCAGTCTCTCTTTCCTCTTTCAAATGCTTTCATACATGAATTTCATACAACGACACCCAGTCACTGCATTACCCTCAGAGAAATATGATATTACACGTGTCCCATGAGCACAGAAGCAGTCATCAGTGTCACAGACGTATATTTGGAGAAATAGACAACAATATACTGTATGAGTCACAATTATACATTTCTCTTTTATGACAAAAATCATTAGGATATTAAGTAAAGATCATGTTCCATGAAGATATTTAGTAAGTTTCCTAGCGTAAATATATCAAAACTTCATTTTTGATTAGTAATATGCATTGCTAAGAACTTCATCTGAACAACTTTAAAGATGATTTTCTCAATATTTAGATTTATCAAATATTGTCCTCCGAACAAACCACACATCACTGGAGAGATGATTTATTCAGATGATGCATAAATCTCAATTTCCCAAAATTGATCTTTATGACTGGTTTGGTCTCAGAAATCTAAGTTTGCATCCCAAAATTCAGTTTTTGGTTTTTTGTTCTGTCTCAGAATTAAAAAAAATAAATAAAATAAAAAATAACAATAAGGTAATTGCAACTTTTTATCTCTTCTAATGGAATTTTTTTTAAATTATTTGTTTATTATTTTTCAGTTTTGAATTTATATCTCACAATCCTGAGTTTTGTAATAATTGTGATAAAAAAAAAAATAATAATTAAAAAAAAAAAAAAATAATAATTAAAAAAAAAAAAAAAAAATATATATATATATATATATATATATATATATATATATATATATATATATATATAAACTCAGAAATGTGAGGGAAAAAAATCAGCATTCTGACAAAGTTGCAATCACCTTTTTTATTGTTTTATTTTATGACAAGCTTCGGTTACACTTTATTTTAAGGTGTCCTTCTTACAGTGCAATTAAACATTTATAATAATAACGACTGCATGCATGTACTTTACGGTTGTGGTTTGGTTCAGGGTTACTTGCATGTTAACATGAATAGTTATTATAATAGTAACTCAGACACCTTCCAGTAAAGTGTTTGACAGAGCTTTGCTAGAAAGATCTCTGAAGAGTTCCTCTCTTTACAGCTGTGTGGGAAGGAGTTTAACCGAATGCATAATCTGATGGGACACATGCACTTGCATTCTGACAGCAAACCCTTCAAGTGTCTTTACTGCGCCAGCAAGTTCACCCTGAAGGGGAACCTGACGCGCCACATGAAGGTCAAACACGGCATCATGGACCGAGGCCTGGACGCTGGCGGTGAGAACATCTTCTTACTCTGTGTGTGAGCTACTGATGATGCTTGTGCCGCAGGGACAGATCTGCGGCTCTTCTCAAGCTGATGTTGGTCTTGTGTGATGCTCTCAGTCTTCAGGAGACGAGGACGGCTGTGTCTCTCCGCTCCTCTGCGAGTCCTGTCCCGCATCGGTCAGGAACAGCCCTTCGATCTGTCGCAGAAGTCTCAGTCTGACGGCGCGAGCTCGGGCCGAGAAGAAGACGAGGACAGTCTGTACCGAATGAGCCAGGACAGTCCTGACCTCTACAGGACCCCAGAAGAAGAAGAAGAAGAAGAAGAAACCAGACGACAGCGATAGAGAGGAGCACTTCTGAGGGACCACCAGACACAGACTCACAGACAAATGTCAAAAGTGTACACAGATCTACAAACACTGCCAAAAAATGAAAAACAGAAAAGATCTAAATGTTCTTGAATCGAGGAGTTTTTTAGCCATGAAACATGTGCCAAAGTTAAGAGAGTTTATGCTTAAAACTAGACAAAATATCTCCCATTGGAGTCAGAAAAATTAACTTAATTATAATAAAGGAAACAAGTTTATTTTGATTGCCCCAATGGAAAATATCATTCTTGCTTTGAGTTAAATTTTGAACAGTAAAAATTCAAAGTGCATTGCAAAAAAAAAAAAAAAAACAACAAATAAAAAGTGTTTGTGTCTTGTTTTCTAGTATAAATACCTAAAAGTCTTGAATTACGATTGTTGCATGATTTAAGATATTAAGTCTTGTTTTCTAAAAAAAAAAAATAATAATCTAAATGTTGTTAGCTTTTACTTAAACCAAGCAAAAATAATTTAATTTAAAGGCTAAACAATATTATTTTTCTTGCCCTATTGGCAGATATTTTTGCTTGTTTTAAGTAAAAACGAACAAAATTTATATATATATATTCTTTAACAGAAAACAAGACACAAACACTACGTAAGAGAATTAATTTTTTGCATTGTAAATGCATTTTGATTTATGAATATTTACTGGAAAACAAAACAAAACATCATTTTATTTTTTGCAGTGAAAGTATCTTGATTTTCAGACGACGTGTAGCATGTTTAGTTTACTTTGGTAATATCTCATAATGTTTAATGAAATTAATATAATTGAGAGAAGGAAACTGATATATTTCTGACCATTCTTGCTAATTGCCTTCAGTGGAGGTGTTCTTGCTCTAAAATGTTCTGACTTTGATCAATTAATGATGAATGGTTTGACGCAGAACTGACTGATTTATGATTTTGGATAGTTTCATGATTTTATTTGCATCTGAATCAACTGCAGTGTGAATGCTGATCAATATTTAATATAATAAATTCATTTTAAGATTACACTTTTGACTTTTAAATGCAATGACAACAGCACAGAATCATAGAAGGGGAAAAATAGATTAGAAAGCGATCATCATGAAGATCTTAGTGTTGAAACAATACAAAAAAATAAAATACATTTTATATATATAATATAGGTTCTTGGATAATTATTATTATTATTATTATTTTTAGTTTACTGCAAAAATAAAACTTTTTTATTATTATTATTATTTAGTTACTTATTTAGTTTTCTTTTTTTTTTTTTTTTACTTCTCTTGCCAGTATAAATATCGAACTAATCTTCAATAAAGACAAATTTAATTGAGAAGCAAAACGGCTCAACAAGTCTCATTTTTGGAAGAAATTATCAAAATTTTATTAGTTTTTGCTTAAAAACAAAAAGAAAGATAGAAAAAAAATCCAGTGCAATAAAACAATTTTCTCTAAATGAAAATATTTTTTTTTCTCGCTCAAGTAAATGGATATTTCTAATAAGTAACAATTATATATATATATATATATATAAATATTTTTTTTTTTTTTTTTTTTTAATGAAAAATATGAGAAAAACTAACTTCAAAATTCAAAGGGAATATAATAAAAATATTTTTTTTTTTTTCCCGATTGGCAGATTTTTTTTAATCATAAACTCAATTAATTCAAATACATCTTTCAGAAAACAAAATGTAATATCTTTAGTCATTCTGAGTTTAATTTGAACCTGGAAAATGAGACAAAAATACTATTTTTGCAGCTTAAAGACCAGTAAATACTGTTACAGTAAAATATCAGAGCAGCCAGCCAAGCAAAATATATTCTTGAGTAAACTTAACGGTAGTCTATTTTTACTCTACAACCTTTTGGACAGGTTTTCTTCCTTAAAAAGAGGAACACACTTCCTCAGCAGAGAAACGGAAGTGTTGGAGAATAAGCCGAGTCCAAAGCCTTTAACGCACTTCTCATTGTGGATGCCTATTGTTTCCAAGAAAAAGAACAAAAACTAATCGGATTTTTACAACAACAACAAAAAATGTGGTTGCACACTTTCAGTTCACAAATAGAAAAGGAGAAAAGCATCCAGCACATATACACACATAATTATAGTTTTTGAACATCTCTGAAAGAGATCCAATGCATTTTTTTTCTGATAGTAGAAATAAATTAAATTCAATAATGATTTCTGAAGATCATGTGACACTGAAGACTGGAGTTATGATGCTGAAAATTCAGTTGTGCATCACAGAAATAAACTACATTTTAAAAGATACACACACAGAGAACATCTGTTTTAAATAGTAATAATATATCACTATTTTTACTGTATTTTAATTAAATAAAAGCAGTCTTTTGAGTAGAAGAGACCGTTTTCAAATCCCTGTGAGAGAATATTTAGCTCTCAGGCCTTTTTTAGGCACCACACCTTCTGGGGATTTGTCCTGATGAAACTCTGAGAGCAAAGAGGAAGTGCTCAGATCCTCTTCCTGTCTTCCGATCACCTCAATGTTTCATTTGAAGCCTATGAAAACACACAGAATCAGGTACTGTGAACCGTCGCTGCTGAACTGAAAGTCCTGGATGAATCAGGACAAAGGGGCTTCTGTAAACACAGAGAAAAATAACACACAAAAAACAGATTTTCTGTTCACTTCTACTTCTGTGTGACCAGAGCCTGCGGTTAATGACCCGATCCTTGAGAACAGACTCACGCAGGCTTTAAAAGAACATTTTCCAAGCAAAATAAAATCATAATAAATTGGAAAATATTTGCAAAAAAATATTTGTAAATATATTCACATAAAAATTGTATCTCTATTTTTTAAACTATTTTCTGTATTATTTTTCCTTATTTTATAAGCATTAAAAAATATTTGACCCTCTATATATTTCAATCGAAGAAAATGCATTCACATCAGGATTATAAAAAAACACACTTTTAAAAATAAAATAAAATAAACAGGCCTAGATAAAGTCATGTTTGATGCTCGAAATAAAATACAAAAACTTAAACTTATTTTATTTTAGCTTGTTTCCAATGCAGCCTTTTTTTAATTTTCCAACTAAAACTTAAATATAAATTAATAATAACTGTTAATTAAAAATCTACCTACTAAAAATGATAAAAGCACACAACTAAAAGGTTAAAACTTCAACTAAAGTTAACACTAAAGCAGAAAATATAAAAATTTTGAAATTATAACTCAAAGGATACTCTAATGTGTTGTCTCTAAAATACATTAAAAATAAATAGTTGAAACTAAATATATTTTCAATTTCAAGATTTTTATTTTTTTACTTTGCTATTTACAGCATGTATTTAAAATATATTTAGGTCATATTTTGGGTTTTTTCAGTCATCTGACATCTTTCAGGTCTCTAAAAAACAGTTTTAGATGAATGACTGCAGTGAAGGGAAAGAGTTTTAATACACAGAGCTCAGTTCATGTAAACTGTGAGTGTTTTTGGTTTCTGTCGATTGTAAAAGCAGTCGGTTCCTCTGAGGATGTTTAGAAAGTGTATTTTGTTATGTATGTGTGTTTCTGAGGTGTATTTTTAAATCGTTTTCAAATCCGGGAGATTATGAGATTAGAGCGCCCTCTATCGGACACACCTACCATCGCACCACGTGACACCAGAGGCGTGTAGAAATAATAATATTATTAGAATTGCGCTTACATAGTATTCAAACGCAATCCTTAGTTTTCAATTCAATCTTTGAATTATTAAAAATAATTAAAATAATTGTAACCGTTCAACACGCTAGCATCAGAGTAGACCATACCATTGCTGATGCGCAGGGTTGGTTGATTAAATACCAATGTGCTATAAAATACAAGGTGTATACCTTTGATATAGCTAACAAATTCTGTCTATCCACCTATAAGTGTTAGTAATAATAAAGTATTTCTAAATGTTATACATCCAAGCGATTCCAAACGCGGGAGTTGTGCGAACCTCCCTCTTCGCGCCGAATGGTTCAGTCTAAAGATGGCGGCTTCCATGCTGCAGCGTTGTCTGTCTCCTGTAAAAACATTTACTAAATGCGTCAGTTACACATCGATCGGTAAGTGTCAACATTTGTTGATCATAGTTACGCAGTCACACTAAATTCAGATCAGGATGAATATATACGCGTACGGGTGTGGTTTGTGTTGGAGCCGTGTGAGGAGGTGAATGAAGGTGAATCGTGAGACGCGTCCGTTTGAAGTTACCCGCGTGTTTCACTCAAATTAGTAGTTTTTTAAAATAAATATTATATTAATTATATAAATACGTTATCTGACTGTTCAAGTGATTATACTGAATCATTGTAAGTGACCGATTTAATAAATGGCTTAAGTGGCTTTGGATAAAAGCATATGCTAAATTAAAAAAAGATTAATTAACAGTTAATGAATGTTGTGTGTCAGTCAGGAGATGTCTGCTGTCCTCGGCGTACACAGACTCTACTGTCTGGGATCAGAGACCGAGAGACGTACAGGACCTGGGTGAGACACCTGCTCGTCTGTCTTCATTTCTCATTCTGTCTGGGTTTATTATAAAGCCTGTGTTCTGCAGGTCAGCTGGCCTCTCTGATGGACAGAACATACGCGAGGAAACTTCCGGTCAGCTCTCTGCTCATCGCCAGGGTGAGACATCATCTAACATTACATTATACACACAAACATTACATTATAAACACAAAACACGTGTGTGTCCCTGCAGCACAGAAGCAGTCATGAGTATCACAGACGTATATTTGTAGCAATAGACAACAATACATTGTATGAGTCACAATTATACATTTCTCTTTTATGACAAAAATCATTAGGATATTAAGTAAAGATCATGTTCCTTAAGTAAATTTCCTACAATAAATATATTAAAAGTAGTAATATGCATTGCTAAGAATTTCATTTGAACAACTTTAAAGATGATTTTCTCAATATTTAGATTTTTCTGTTGCTCTTTCAGATTCTAGTTTTTCAAATATTGTCCTCCTAACAAACCAGACATCAGTGTAGAGATGATTTAATGCGTGTATTTTGTTTAGTTCATAGATAACTTATCATCAAAAGAGGAAGTGGATCAAGCACAGTATTATCTTTATAAGTAAGTATCACTACAGGACTCTTTAATAAGGTTATTGACTGAGTTATATAGTGCATCTGTGGGGTTTGTTGATGTGTTGGTCTCCGCAGGTTTCGTCACAGTCCAAACTGCTGGTATCTTCGGGACTGGACCATCCACAGCTGGATCCGACACTGTCTTAAATACGGTGCCAGAGATAAAGCCCTATACTCGCTGAAGAACAAGGTCTGGACGATGGCGGATTATGCTTTCTCACTTCCGCTCACCCTGCATTTATTTGATTAAAAATACAGTAAAAATAGTGAAATATTATTAGAATGTAAAACAGCTGTTTTCTGAGTGAATCTGTGTTAAAGTGTAATTTATTTCTGTGATGCTCCGCTGTATTTTCAGCATCATTCCTCCATTAAAACCCTTTATTTGCCCGTAGGTTCAGTTTGGCATGTTTCCTGATGACTTCACCTTCAATCTTCTGATGGACTCCTTTATAAAAGACGAGGACTTTAAAGGTTTGTGATGCTGTGGTTGATTAGACATCTGCTCAAGACAAACACCGTGATGAGGAGTCTCTGATGTGTTCAATCCAGGAGCTTGTTCGGTGGTGGAGGAAGTGATGCTTCAGGAGTCGTTTGAGCGAGTCTCCACACAGATTCTGTCCCTTTATGCCCTCAGTAGATATCTGGCGACCAAGCCTGAGCTCAGTGTGAGTAGATCAGTGTGTGGAGGTGCTGCTGGATCCAGACGGGGTTGTATTCGTGAAGTGTCTGTGCTGTGTATGTTCAGTGGCAGGAGGAGAGGAGCATGGGAGCGTCTCTGATGTTGGCTGGACTGAAGCTGGAGAACTCCGTCGGATTCAGCGCTCGGCTTCTGGGATTGGCTCTTATTGGTGTGTATGCCTCAGTGATGGGAGAAACTAAGCTTTATTAAACTTTGAATCAACTGAGTCGATTCCTTTGCTAAATGATTCACTGATTCAAATGTGTTTTATTGCCACGTTGAACTTTTTTTTTCTTCCTAAGATTATGAGATTTACGTCATAATATTTAGAGGAGAAAGTCGTAATGCTACGAGAATAAAGTGGAAATGTTTCGAATTTTCACAAAGAAAATAGTAGGGGTGCTCCGATCAAGATCGGCCGATCGTTATGCGCATCTCATAGAGTACCTGTTACTACACAGAGCCGTTGTTAATAGAGAAGATGCGTGAATCCACTTCATTTTCAGCGTTTATTGGCGCATCTTCTCAATGTTTCGAGAATAAAGTCATAATATTATGACTTTATTCTCAAAACATTTCGACTTAATTCTCGTAATATTTAGACTATATTCCTGTAATATTATGACTTTATTCTCAAAACATTTCGACTTAATTCTCGTAATATTTAGACTATATTCCTGTAATATTATGACTTTATTCTCAAAACATTTCGACTTAATTCTCGTAATATTTAGACTATATTCCTGTAATATTATGACTTTATTCTCAAAACATTTCGACTTAATTCTCGTAATATTACGACTTAATTCTCGAAACATTTCGACTTTATTCTCGAAACATTTGGACTTAATTCTCGTAATATTACGACTTTATTCTCGAAACATTTCGACTTAATTCTCGAAACATTTCGACTTTATTCTAGAAACATTTCGACTTAATTCTCGTAATATTTCGACTTTATTCTCGAAACATTTGGACTTAATTCTTGTAATATTAAGACTTTATTCTCGAAACATTTCGACTTAATTCTCGAAACATTTCGACTTAATTCTCGTAATATTACGACTTTATTCTCTAAACATTTCGACTTAATTCTCGAAACATTATGACTTAATTCTCATAATATTTAGACTATATTCCTGTAATATTACGACTTTATTCTCTAAACATTTCGACTTAATTCTCGAAACATTATGACTTAATTCTCATAATATTTAGACTATATTCCTGTAATATTATGACTTAATTCTTGAAACATTTCGACTTAATTCTTGAAACATTTCGACTTAATTCTCGAAACATTTCGACTTAATTCTCGTAATATTACGACTTAATTCTCGAAACATTTCGACTTAATTCTCGAAACATTATGACTTAATTCTCATAATATTTAGACTATATTCCTGTAATATTACGACTTTATTCTCTAAACATTTCGACTTAATTCTCGAAACATTATGACTTAATTCTCATAATATTTAGACTATATTCCTGTAATATTATGACTTTATTCTCTAAACATTTCGACTTAATTCTTGAGACATTTCGACTTAATTCTTGAGACATTTCGACTTAATTCTTGAAACATTTCGACTTAATTCTCGAAACATTATGACTTAATTCTCATAATATTTAGACTATATTCCTGTAATATTATGACTTAATTCTCTAAACATTTCGACTTAATTCTCGAAACATTTCGACTTAATTCTCGTAATATTACGACTTTATTCTCTAAACATTTCAACTTAATTCTCGAAACATTATGACTTAATTCTCATAATATTTAGACTATATTCCTGTAATATTACGACTTTATTCTCTAAACATTTCGACTTAATTCTCGAAACATTATGACTTAATTCTCATAATATTTAGACTATATTCCTGTAATATTATGACTTAATTCTTGAAACATTTCGACTTAATTCTTGAGACATTATGACTTAATTCTCATAATATTTAGACTATATTCATGTAATATTACGACTTTATTCTCTAAACATTTCGACTTAATTCTCGAAACATTATGACTTAATTCTCATAATATTTAGACTATATTCCTGTAATATTATGACTTAATTCTTGAAACATTTCGACTTAATTCTTGAGACATTTCGACTTAATTCTTGAAGCATTTCGACTTAATTCTCGAAACATTTCGACTTAATTCTTGAAACATTTCGAATTTATTCTCGAAACATTTCGACTTAATTCTCGTAATATTACGACTTTATTCTAGAAACATTTCGACTTAATTCTCGTAATATTTCGACTTTATTCTCGAAACATTTGGACTTAATTCTTGTAATATTACGACTTTATTCTAGAAACATTTCGACTTAATTCTCGAAACATTATGACTTAATTCTCATAATATTTAGACTATATTCCTGTAATATTATGACTTTATTCTCTAAACATTTCGACTTAATTCTCGAAACATTATGACTTAATTCTCATAATATTTAGACTATATTCCTGTAATATTACGACTTTATTCTCTAAACATTTCGACTTAATTCTCGAAACATTATGACTTAATTCTCATAATATTTAGACTATATTCCTGTAATATTATGACTTAATTCTTGAGACATTTCGACTTAATTCTCGAAACATTTCGACTTAATTCTCGCAATATTTCGACTTTATTCTTGTAATTTTTCCACTTTATTCTCAAAACATTTCGACTTTATTCTCGAAACATTTTGACTTAATTCTATTAATAATATTATGACTTAATTCTCATAATATTTCAACTTAATTCTCGTAATATTTCGACTTTATTCTCAAAACTTTTCGACTTTATTCTCGAGACTTTTTGACTTTATTCTCGTAATATTACGACTTAATTCTCGAAACATTTCGACTTAATTCTCGAAACATTATGACTTAATTCTCATAATATTTAGACTATATTCCTGTAATATTACGACTTTATTCTATAAACATTTCGACTTAATTCTCGAAACATTATGACTTAATTCTCATAATATTTAGACTATATTCCTGTAATATTACGACTTTATTCTCTAAACATTTCGACTTAATTCTCGAAACATTATGACTTAATTCTCATAATATTTAGACTATATTCCTGTAATATTATGACTTAATTCTTGAAACATTTCGACTTAATTCTTGAGACATTTCGACTTAATTCTTGAAACATTTCGACTTAATTCTCGAAACATTTCGAATTTATTCTCGAAACATTTGGACTTAATTCTCGTAATATTACGACTTAATTCTCGAAACATTTCGACTTAATTCTCATAATATTTAGACTATATTCCTGTAATATTACGACTTTATTCTCTAAACATTTCGACTTAATTCTCGAAACATTATGACTTAATTCTCATAATATTTAGACTATATTCCTGTAATATTATGACTTAATTCTCATAATATTTAGACTATATTCCTGTAATATTACGACTTTATTCTCTAAACATTTCGACTTAATTCTCGAAACATTATGACTTAATTCTCATAATATTTAGACTATATTCCTGTAATATTATGACTTAATTCTCATAATATTTAGACTATATTCCTGTAATATTATGACTTTATTCTCTAAACATTTCGACTTAATTCTCGAAACATTATGACTTAATTCTCATAAAATTTAGACTATATTCCTGTAATATTATGACTTAATTCTCGAAACATTTGGACTTAATTCTCGTAATATTACGACTTTATTCTCTAAACATTTCGACTTAATTCTTGAGACATTTCGACTTAATTCTTGAGACATTTCGACTTAATTCTTGAAACATTTCGACTTAATTCTTGAAACATTTCGACTTAATTCTCGAAACATTTCGACTTAATTCTCGTAATATTACGACTTAATTCTCGAAACATTTCGACTTAATTCTCGAAACATTATGACTTAATTCTCATAATATTTAGACTATATTCCTGTAATATTACGACTTTATTCTCTAAACATTTCGACTTAATTCTCGAAACATTATGACTTAATTCTCATAATATTTAGACTATATTCCTGTAATATTACGACTTTATTCTCTAAACATTTCGACTTAATTCTCGAAACATTATGACTTAATTCTCATAATATTTAGACTATATTCCTGTAATATTATGACTTAATTCTTGAAACATTTCGACTTAATTCTTGAGACATTTCGACTTAATTCTTGAGACATTTCGACTTAATTCTTGAAGCATTTCGACTTAATTCTCGAAACTTTTCGACTTAATTCTCGAAACATTTCGAATTTATTCTCGAAACATTTGGACTTAATTCTCGTAATATTACGACTTTATTCTAGAAACATTTCGACTTAATTCTCGTAATATTACGACTTTATTCTAGAAACATTTCGACTTAATTCTCGTAATATTACGACTTTATTCTAGAAACATTTCGACTTAATTCTCGTAATATTACGACTTTATTCTAGAAACATTTCGACTTAATTCTCGTAATATTTCGACTTTATTCTCGAAACATTTCTACTTAATTCTCGTAATATTACGACTTTATTCTAGAAACATTTCGACTTAATTCTCGTAATATTACGACTTTATTCTAGAAACATTTCGACTTAATTCTCGTAATATTTCGACTTTATTCTCGAAACATTTGGACTTAATTCTTGTAATATTAAGACTTAATTCTCGAAACATTTGGACTTAATTCTTGTAATATTACGACTTTATTCTCTAAACATTTCGACTTAATTCTCGAAACATTATGACTTAATTCTCATAATATTTAGACTATATTCCTGTAATATTACGACTTTATTCTCTAAACATTTCGACTTAATTCTCGAAACATTATGACTTAATTCTCATAAAATTTAGACTATATTCCTGTAATATTATGACTTAATTCTCGAAACATTTGGACTTAATTCTCGTAATATTACGACTTTATTCTCTAAACATTTCGACTTAATTCTTGAGACATTTCGACTTAATTCTCGAAACATTTCGAATTTATTCTCGAAACATTTGGACTTAATTCTCGTAATATTACGACTTAATTCTCGAAACATTTGGACTTAATTCTCTAAACATTTCGACTTAATTCTCGAAACATTTCGACTTAATTCTCGTAATATTATGACTTAATTCTCATAATATTTAGACTTTATTCTTGTAATTTTTCCACTTTATTCTCAAAACATTTCGACTTTATTCTCGAAACATTTTGACTTAATTCTATTAATAATATTATGACTTAATTCTCATAATATTTCAACTTAATTATCGTAATATTTCGACTTTATTCTCAAAACTTTTCGACTTTATTCTCGAGACTTTTTGACTTTATTCTCGTAATATTACGACTTAATTCTCGAAACATTTCGACTTAATTCTCGAAACATTATGACTTAATTCTCATAATATTTAGACTATATTCCTGTAATATTACGACTTTATTCTCTAAACATTTCGACTTAATTCTCGAAACATTATGACTTAATTCTCATAATATTTAGACTATATTCCTGTAATATTACGACTTTATTCTCTAAACATTTCGACTTAATTCTCGAAACATTATGACTTAATTCTCATAATATTTAGACTATATTCCTGTAATATTATGACTTAATTCTTGAAACATTTCGACTTAATTCTTGAGACATTTCGACTTAATTCTTGAAACATTTCGACTTAATTCTCGAAACATTTCGAATTTATTCTCGAAACATTTGGACTTAATTCTCGTAATATTACGACTTAATTCTCGAAACATTTCGACTTAATTCTCATAATATTTAGACTATATTCCTGTAATATTACGACTTTATTCTCTAAACATTTCGACTTAATTCTCGAAACATTATGACTTAATTCTCATAATATTTAGACTATATTCCTGTAATATTATGACTTAATTCTCATAATATTTAGACTATATTCCTGTAATATTACGACTTTATTCTCTAAACATTTCGACTTAATTCTCGAAACATTATGACTTAATTCTCATAATATTTAGACTATATTCCTGTAATATTATGACTTAATTCTCATAATATTTAGACTATATTCCTGTAATATTATGACTTTATTCTCTAAACATTCCGACTTAATTCTCGAAACATTATGATTTAATTCTCATAATATTTAGACTATATTCCTGTAATATTATGACTTAATTCTCATAATACTTAGACTATATTCCTGTAATATTACGACTTTATTCTCTAAACATTTCGACTTAATTCTCGAAACATTATGACTTAATTCTCATAAAATTTAGACTATATTCCTGTAATATTATGACTTAATTCTCGAAACATTTGGACTTAATTCTCGTAATATTACGACTTTATTCTCTAAACATTTCGACTTAATTCTTGAGACATTTCGACTTAATTCTTGAGACATTTCGACTTAATTCTTGAAACATTTCGACTTAATTCTCGAAACATTTCGACTTAATTCTCGTAATATTACGACTTAATTCTCGAAACATTTCGACTTAATTCTCGAAACATTATGACTTAATTCTCATAATATTTAGACTATATTCCTGTAATATTACGACTTTATTCTCTAAACATTTCGACTTAATTCTCGAAACATTATGACTTAATTCTCATAATATTTAGACTATATTCCTGTAATATTACGACTTTATTCTCTAAACATTTCGACTTAATTCTCGAAACATTATGACTTAATTCTCATAATATTTAGACTATATTCCTGTAATATTACGACTTTATTCTCTAAACATTTCGACTTAATTCTCGAAACATTTCGACTTAATTCTTGAGACATTTCGACTTAATTCTTGAAGCATTTCGACTTAATTCTCGAAACTTTTCGACTTAATTCTCGAAACATTTCGAATTTATTCTCGAAACATTTGGACTTAATTCTCGTAATATTACGACTTAATTCTCGAAACATTTCGACTTAATTCTCGTAATATTACGACTTTATTCTAGAAACATTTCGACTTAATTCTCGTAATATTACGACTTTATTCTAGAAACATTTCGACTTAATTCTCGTAATATTTCGACTTTATTCTCGAAACATTTGGACTTAATTCTTGTAATATTAAGACTTAATTCTCGAAACATTTGGACTTAATTCTTGTAATATTACGACTTTATTCTCTAAACATTTCGACTTAATTCTCGAAACATTATGACTTAATTCTCATAATATTTAGACTATATTCCTGTAATATTACGACTTTATTCTTTAAACATTTCGACTTAATTCTCGAAACATTATGACTTAATTCTCATAAAATTTAGACTATATTCCTGTAATATTATGACTTAATTCTCGAAACATTTGGACTTAATTCTCGTAATATTACGACTTAATTCTCGAAACATTTCGACTTAATTCTCATAATATTTAGACTATATTCCTGTAATATTACGACTTTATTCTCTAAACATTTCGACTTAATTCTCGAAACATTATGACTTAATTCTCATAATATTTAGACTATATTCCTGTAATATTACGACTTTATTCTCGAAACATTTCGACTTAATTCTCGAAACATTATGACTTAATTCTCATAATATTTAGACTATATTCCTGTAATATTACTACTTTATTCTCTAAACATTTCGACTTAATTCTCGAAACATTATGACTTAATTCTCATAATATTTAACTATATTCCTGTAATATTACGACTTTATTCTCTAAACATTTCGACTTAATTCTCGAAACATTATGACTTAATTCTCATAATATTTAGACTATATTCCTGTAATATTATGACTTAATTCTTGAAACATTTCGACTTAATTCTCGAAACATTTCGAATTCATTCTCGAAACATTTGGACTTAATTCTCGTAATATTTAGACTATATTCCTGTAATATTATGACTTTATTCTCTAAACATTTCGACTTAATTCTCGAAACATTTCGACTTAATTCTCATAATATTTAGACTATATTCCTGTAATATTACGACTTTATTCTCTAAACATTTCGACTTAATTCTCGAAACATTATGACTTAATTCTCATAATATTTAGACTATATTCCTGTAATATTATGACTTAATTCTCATAATATTTAGACTATATTCCTGTAATATTACGACTTTATTCTCTAAACATTTCGACTTAATTCTCGAAACATTATGACTTAATTCTCATAATATTTAGACTATATTCCTGTAATATTATGACTTAATTCTCATAATATTTAGACTATATTCCTGTAATATTATGACTTTATTCTCTAAACATTTCGAATTAATTCTTGAGACATTTCGACTTAATTCTTGAGACATTTCGACTTAATTCTTGAAACATTTCGACTTAATTCTCGAAACATTTCGACTTAATTCTCGTAATATTACGACTTAATTCTCGAAACATTTCGACTTAATTCTCGAAACATTATGACTTAATTCTCATAATATTTAGACTATATTTCTGTATTATTACGACTTTATTCTCTAAACATTTCGACTTAATTCTCGAAACATTATGACTTAATTCTCATAATATTTAGACTATATTCCTGTAATATTACGACTTTATTCTCTAAACATTTCGACTTAATTCTCGAAACATTATGACTTAATTCTCATAATATTTAGACTATATTCCTGTAATATTATGACTTAATTCTTGAAACATTTCGACTTAATTCTTGAGACATTTCGACTTAATTCTTGAAACATTTCGACTTAATTCTCGAAACATTTCGACTTAATTCTCGAAACATTTCGAATTTATTCTCGAAACATTTGGACTTAATTCTCGTAATATTACGACTTAATTCTCGAAACATTTCGACTTAATTCTCATAATATTTAGACTATATTCCTGTAATATTACGACTTTATTCTCTAAACATTTCGACTTAATTCTCGAAACATTATGACTTAATTCTCATAATATTTAGACTATATTCCTGTAATATTATGACTTAATTCTCATAATATTTAGACTATATTCATGTAATATTACGACTTTATTCTCTAAACATTTCGACTTAATTCTCGAAACATTATGACTTAATTCTCATAATATTTAGACTATATTCCTGTAATATTATGACTTAATTCTCATAATATTTAGACTATATTCCTGTAATATTATGACTTTATTCTCTAAACATTTCGACTTAATTCTTGAGACATTTCGACTTAATTCTTGAGACATTTCGACTTAATTCTTGAGACATTTCGACTTAATTCTTGAGACATTTCGACTTAATTCTTGAAACATTTCGACTTAATTCTCGAAACATTTCGACTTAATTCTCGTAATATTACGACTTAATTCTCGAAACATTTCGACTTAATTCTCGAAACATTATGACTTAATTCTCATAATACTTAGACTATATTCCTGTAATATTACGACTTTATTCTCTAAACATTTCGACTTAATTCTCGAAACATTATGACTTAATTCTCATAATATTTAGACTATATTCCTGTAATATTACGACTTTATTCTCTAAACATTTCGACTTAATTCTCGAAACATTATGACTTAATTCTCATAATATTTAGACTATATTCCTGTAATATTATGACTTAATTCTTGAAACATTTCGACTTAATTCTTGAGACATTTCGACTTAATTCTTGAAGCATTTCGACTTAATTCTCGAAACTTTTCGACTTAATTCTCGAAACATTTCGAATTTATTCTCGAAACATTTGGACTTAATTCTCGTAATATTACGACTTAATTCTCGAAACATTTCGACTTAATTCTCGTAATATTACGACTTTATTCTAGAAACATTTCGACTTAATTCTCGTAATATTACGACTTTATTCTAGAAACATTTCGACTTAATTCTCGTAATATTACGACTTTATTCTCGAAACATTTGGACTTAATTCTTGTAATATTAAGACTTAATTCTCGAAACATTTGGACTTAATTCTTGTAATATTACGACTTTATTCTAGAAACATTTCGACTTAATTCTCGTAATATTTCGACTTTATTCTCGAAACATTTGGACTTAATTCTTGTAATATTAAGACTTTATTCTCGAAACATTTGGACTTAATTCTTGTAATATTACGACTTTATTCTCTAAACATTTCGACTTAATTCTCGAAACATTATGACTTAATTCTCATAATATTTAGACTATATTCCTGTAATATTACGACTTTATTCTCTAAACATTTCGACTTAATTCTCGAAACATTATGACTTAATTCTCATAAAATTTAGACTATATTCCTGTAATATTATGACTTAATTCTCGAAACATTTGGACTTAATTCTCGTAATATTACGACTTTATTCTCTAAACATTTCGACTTAATTCTTGAGACATTTCGACTTAATTCTCGAAACATTTCGAATTTATTCTCGAAACATTTGGACTTAATTCTCGTAATATTACGACTTAATTCTCGAACATTTCGACTTAATTCTCGTAATATTACGACTTAATTCTCGTAATATTACGACTTAATTCTCGAAACATTTCGACTTAATTCTCATAATATTTAGACTATATTCCTGTAATATTACGACTTTATTCTCTAAACATTTCGACTTAATTCTCGAAACATTATGACTTAATTCTCATAATATTTAGACTATATTCCTGTAATATTATGACTTAATTCTCATAATATTTAGACTATATTCCTGTAATATTACGACTTAATTCTCGAAACATTTCGACTTAATTCTCGTAATATTACGACTTAATTCTCGTAATATTACGACTTAATTCTCGAAACATTTCGACTTAATTCTCGAAACATTATGACTTAATTCTCATAATATTTAGACTATATTCCTGTAATATTACTACTTTATTCTCTAAACATTTCGACTTAATTCTCGAAACATTATGACTTAATTCTCATAATATTTAACTATATTCCTGTAATATTACGACTTTATTCTCTAAACATTTCGACTTAATTCTCGAAACATTATGACTTAATTCTCATAATATTTAGACTATATTCCTGTAATATTATGACTTAATTCTTGAAACATTTCGACTTAATTCTCGAAACATTTCGAATTTATTCTCGAAACATTTGGACTTAATTCTCGTAATATTACGACTTAATTCTCGAAACATTTCGACTTAATTCTCATAATATTTAGACTATATTCCTGTAATATTACGACTTTATTCTCTAAACATTTCGACTTAATTCTCGAAACATTATGACTTAATTCTCATAATATTTAGACTATATTCCTGTAATATTATGACTTAATTCTCATAATATTTAGACTATATTCCTGTAATATTACGACTTTATTCTCTAAACATTTCGACTTAATTCTCGAAACATTATGACTTAATTCTCATAATATTTAGACTATATTCCTGTAATATTATGACTTAATTCTCATAATATTTAGACTATATTCCTGTAATATTATGACTTTATTCTCTAAACATTTCGAATTAATTCTTGAGACATTTCGACTTAATTCTTGAGACATTTCGACTTAATTCTTGAAACATTTCGACTTAATTCTCGAAACATTTCGACTTAATTCTCGTAATATTACGACTTAATTCTCGAAACATTTCGACTTAATTCTCGAAACATTATGACTTAATTCTCATAATATTTAGACTATATTCCTGTAATATTACGACTTTATTCTCTAAACATTTCGACTTAATTCTCGAAACATTATGACTTAATTCTCATAATATTTAGACTATATTCCTGTAATATTACGACTTTATTCTCTAAACATTTCGACTTAATTCTCGAAACATTATGACTTAATTCTCATAATATTTAGACTATATTCCTGTAATATTATGACTTAATTCTTGAAACATTTCGACTTAATTCTTGAGACATTTCGACTTAATTCTTGAAGCATTTCGACTTAATTCTCGAAACATTTCGACTTAATTCTCGAAACATTTCGAATTCATTCTCGAAACATTTGGACTTAATTCTCGTAATATTACGACTTAATTCTCGAAACATTTCGACTTAATTCTCGTAATATTACGACTTTATTCTAGAAACATTTCGACTTAATTCTCGTAATATTACGACTTTATTCTCTAAACATTTCGACTTAATTCTCGTAATATTTCGACTTTATTCTCGAAACATTTGGACTTAATTCTTGTAATATTAAGACTTAATTCTCGAAACATTTGGACTTAATTCTTGTAATATTACGACTTTATTCTCTAAACATTTCGACTTAATTCTCGAAACATTATGACTTAATTCTCATAATATTTAGACTATATTCCTGTAATATTACGACTTTATTCTCTAAACATTTCGACTTAATTCTCGAAACATTATGACTTAATTCTCATAATATTTAGACTATATTCCTGTAATATTACTACTTTATTCTCTAAACATTTCGACTTAATTCTCGAAACATTATGACTTAATTCTCATAATATTTAACTATATTCCTGTAATATTACGACTTTATTCTCTAAACATTTCGACTTAATTCTCGAAACATTATGACTTAATTCTCATAATATTTAGACTATATTCCTGTAATATTATGACTTAATTCTTGAAGCATTTCGACTTAATTCTCGAAACATTTCGACTTAATTCTAGAAACATTTCGAATTTATTCTCGAAACATTTCGACTTAATTCTCGTAATATTTCGACTTTATTCTAGAAACATTTCGACTTAATTCTCGTAATATTTCGACTTTATTCTCGAAACATTTCGACTTAATTCTCGAAACATTATGACTTAATTCTCATAATATTTAGACTATATTCCTGTAATATTACGACTTTATTCTCTAAACATTTCGACTTAATTCTCGAAACATTATGACTTAATTCTCATAATATTTAGACTATATTCCTGTAATATTACGACTTTATTCTCTAAACATTTCGACTTAATTCTCGTAATATTACGACTTTATTCTCTAAACATTTCGACTTAATTCTCGAAACATTATGACTTAATTCTCATAATATTTAGACTATATTCCTGTAATATTACGACTTTATTCTCTAAACATTTCGACTTAATTCTCGAAACATTATGACTTAATTCTCATAATATTTAGACTATATTCCTGTAATATTATGACTTAATTCTTGAGACATTTCGACTTAATTCTCGAAACATTTCGACTTAATTCTCGCAATATTTCGACTTAATTCTCGAAACATTATGACTTAATTCTCATAATATTTAGACTATATTCCTGTAATATTATGACTTAATTCTTGAGACATTTCGACTTAATCCTCGAAACATTTCGACTTAATTCTCGCAATATTTCGACTTAATTCTCGAAACATTATGACTTAATTCTCATAATATTTAGACTATATTCCTGTAATATTATGACTTAATTCTTGAGACATTTCGACTTAATTCTCGAAACATTTCGACTTAATTCTCGCAATATTTCGACTTTATTCTTGTAATTTTTCCACTTTATTCTCAAAACATTTCGACTTTATTCTCGAAACATTTTGACTTGATTCTAATAATAATATTATGACTTAATTCTCATAATATTTCAACTTAATTCTCGTAATATTTCGACTTTATTCTCAAAACTTTTCGACTTTATTCTCGAGACTTTTCGACTTTATTCTCGTAATATTATGACTTTAATCTAGTAAGTAAAAAAAAAAAAAAAATTTCAACGCGTCACTGTCACATTTAGTTTATTCGTACAGCATCATCTTTTAGTTTCAGTCTTTCAGAAAAACCGATGACGAATTGTGCCTTATTTGTAAACTAATCTGTGGTAAAATGAAGTGAACAAAGGACCAAGTTCTTAGTGATGTGTGCTGAAATTTCTTCAAGCTGTAGCTTCGACAGACTGACTTCAATATAAGCTTATAGTACAATGACTTCTTATATGTCAGAAGATCAAGGGAATTGTGGTCTCTCAGTTCATGACCCCTTTAATAAAATGTTAATATTCGGAATCAGTTTAAAGAAAAAAATTCTTTTTCAATTTTTGTTATTTTAATTTAGTTACTTTTTTAAATGTTTTTTATTTTATTTCAAGTAACAAAAAAAAAAGTAGTTTTTATGTTCAGTTTTAGTTTTAGTTAACTATAAAAACACTTCTGATTGGAACCCAAAGCCAGTCTAATTGCACCCGTCCTCTTTGCACCAGATTTGTTAACTATCTGTTCAGGAAACTCATGCACTATTTTGCAAATATGTTGTTTTGCACGTCCTCCGATTCTAGAGTTCTCTGTCTGAACGTCTCCTCTCCCGATCGTGTCTCCAGGTAAAGTCGAGCTGTCCCGAGGGATTCACGCCGTGTTTCACGAGATGCCCCTGATCTGGACCTCTGGTTATCTTGGGCGAGCCCTCGCCGTCATGAACACTGTGTGTGACTTCAGAGACGTCAAGTTATCGGAGGAAGTTGTGAGTGTTTACAGAGATAACTAATTGACCATAATGAGGTACGGATTTATCTCATCTGAGGGAAAAGTTTAAAGAGAAACAACATGAATAATGTTTTTGAAGTAAATCTTTGAGATCACTGCACTGAAGTCATAAAACGACTGAGATACTGAAGAAAAATGATTAAAATAATAATTTGCAGAGAAAAAAAAAAGTTTGTTTCTTCAGATCAGGTTTGGAGAAATGTAGCACTGCATCAGTGTCTCATCAATGGATGCGCTGCAGTGAATGGGTGCCGTCAGAATGAGAGTCTGATAAAAACATCACAATAATCCACAGCACTCCAGTCCATCAGTGAACATCTGGAGAAGACAAAACCTGAAACACATCCAGCATTAAGATGATTTTAACTCAAACACATAGAGTCTATAATCCAGAATAACACTTCCTCCAGTGAAGACGTGTTCTGGTCTGAATCAGGAGAGAAATCTGCACAGATCAAGCAGCGTTTAAACAGATCTAAACTAATCTGTGAGAGACAACAGCAGATTAGTGCATCTGCTAAATGAACAAGTGTAATGCGGTGTGATTGAGTTGTTGATCTCTGTGTCTTGCAGCTGGATCACGTGGAGAAGATCCTGAGGGATCTGTCAGTGAACGCTGATGGACCAAACGTCTCTGACACGTCGCTGGAGGAAGAAGATGAGCTGGAGACACAGAAACTACCAGAGTACATCAGCCGCTTCAACGTTAGTGCTTCTCACTTTACATGCACTAAACATTCATGCATTCATATAAACGCCTTTTAGACTTGATCACAGAGTGGGGAATTGGTAATACATGTAAACAGATGAATTAAAAAAGCTGTATCACAGGTATATTTGTAGCATATGCTATAGATACAGATCCAGCTCTAGATGCTATGTGTTGATGTGTGAGCTGGTGTTTTGTTAGGAGCTGAAGGAGCGACTGGTGTCCCAGGACAGGATCGACTCGAGGAGCCTGGGGTCTCTGGTGTCGTCTCTGACGCAGCAGACGCTGGCGCTCTGTGAAGACGCAGATATAGCTGAGTATCAGCAGACGGTGAGCGTCTGGGAGGCAGAGCGCCAGCAGCTCATTCAGAGAGAGAGAGAGACGAGAGAGAAGAACCAGAAGAGCAGACTGTGACACACAGCATTGTTTGTCGTGTTTATTGTCTTTGGTTGGGTCGATTGAGAGAGGGGTTGTGTGTTAATGTTATTTGGATTCCTTTTCAACGCTCTGTAAATCTGAACAGTATAAATAAACATTGAAAATACTCTTATATTTAGTCTCGGTCCTTTCATACTGTATGCAGTGGAATAACAGGATTTACACAGTTTGGGTTTTCTGAAAGAGGTCTCTTCTGCTCGCCAAATCTGCTTTGATATGATTAAAAAACAGTTTAAAAATTATGAAATATTATTCTAGTGTAAATCATCTGTTTTCTGTGTGAATCTGTGTTAAAGTGTAATGTATTTCTGTGATGCTCCGCTGTATTTTCAGCATCATTCCTCCAGTCTTCAGTGTCACATGATCTTCAGAAATCATGAAAATAATTTCAGATTATCAAAGATTGGAGTAAGAAAGGCTTTCATTCGTCAAGGATGCATTAAATTAATCAAAAGTGACAGTAGAGACGTGTTACAAAATGTTTCCATTTCACATAAATGCTGTTCTTTTAAACTTTCTGTGAATCCTGAAAAATAAAATACATCAGTTTCACAGAAATATTGTGCAGCACAACTGTGTTCAACACTGATGATAATCAGACATGTTTCTTGAGCAGTAAATCATCATATTTTCATGATTTCTGAAGATCATGTGACACTGAAGACTGGAGGAATGATGCTGAAATACAGCGGAGCATCACAGAAATACATTACACTTTAACACAGATTCACACAGAAAACAGATGATTACATTAGAATAATATTACACCATTTTTACTGTATTTTTGATCAAATAAATGGTGAGCTGAAGAGACTTCTCTAGTAATTGCAATCTTTTGACCAGCACTTGTACTTTTTCCTTATTTGTCACACCGGTCAGTTTCTCCATCATCATCATCATCTCGTCTCTGTGTGTGTGTGTGTGTGTGTGTGTGTGTGTGTTTCATCTCATGAATTACTCAACACTGTAACTGATCCGCTTCCAGCTCAAACAGACGGCACATCTGCGATCATTACGCTTCGACATCTTAAACGTTTCTTCAGTTCATCAGCGTTTCCTTTCCTCTGAACACACTCCCCGACTGCGCTCACACAATCCCACAATCCCCGGCACAAAACACATTCTGTGAGTGTCGCTGCTTGTCAGGAGACTCTTATCAGGAGGAATTATGTGACCGTTTCGAATTCTTGAATTTTTGCCCTGCTGAAATTGGTGTGATTTCAGCCTGTTCTTTTCCTGTAAATCAGCATCTCTGGAATAGTGTGTGTGTTTATGGTCTGTTAAATGAAACTCCAATCTCCTCCGATCTTCCTCTATTCAAACTCTTCTGCATTCATTCTGGCTGCTGTTCAACCTGGAAACACACAAACATTCCTCCACATTGTGTTTCACGTTTCCCAAACCTTTCTACATCCAACCTGAACCGGAGTACTTGATGGTGTTCAGGAGCCTTGTTTATGTATGCAAAGTTTAGAAAAATAAAAAGAAGTCACCGAGGCTGCATTTATGTGTTCAAAAACACAGTAAAAATTATGATATATTTTTATAATGTAAATCATCTGTTTTCTGTGTGAATCTGTGTTAAAGTGTAATTTATTTCTGTGATGCTCCGCTGTATTTTCAGCATCATTCCTCCAGTCTTCTGATAAACAAACATTCAAAAGTTTGGGTTAAGTACTTTAAAAAAAAAATGCATTAATGCAATGCACTAAATTGATAAAAAGTAACAGTTAAAACATTCATAATGTTACAAAAGCTTTCTATTTCAAACAAATTAAGCTTTGATCACAGTTATAAATAACATATATATACACATAGAAAAAAAAGCTATTTTAAATTATAATATTTCATATTTTTACTGTTCAAACATGAAGAAGAGACTTCAAAAGCATGTAAAACTTGCAGTTATTACAAACGTATTGATGCAATATAAGCAAATATTAATAACGGATCACATATCAGTCATCAGCCGATAAAATAAGCGATGTTTTTTATTTCATGTGCATTGCTATAATTAAAAAAGTCTTATGTGTCAGCATTATATTGAATCATCCTGTTCATTAATCTTCATGCATGTTTTGTGGCTATGCCTGAACAGATTTTCAGGATTGTTCTTGATTTAAACTGAGAATGATTTTGGGAACGGGGATGTGGATCATCAATCATGTTTAATCCGAGGTTATTTTTTCCACCAAACCTGATTAGTGTAATTGGTGACATGTCAGATTTAATATCTGTGTTAGTGGTTTCATGTGTCATTTCATCATAAATGTCCCGTCTGTAAGTGACAGCCACTAAACCAATCAGATGTATTCTGGGACTTTTTATGCAGTAATCGTATCATGATGCAGCACAGGACTGAATGTAATTGAATTGTGTTTCTGCCAATCAAACGCTGTTCATGTGAAACCAATCTGAGGTTTATTCTAATCATATTTTCATCCTTTTCCAGGACTTTTAATAAGATGCATTGCTAACCCAACCCGACGTTAGACCGTGTCTTGTCAAATCTCCATTACTTGTGGTTTTTGTTCTTTGAATTGGATAAATGGCAGTGTTTTGTTGTCCTGAGATATTGAGCCTCTGCCAATCTAAACAGTTTACTTCTGATCCAGACAACACTGAGATGCTTTTGTTTGAGAGCCTTCACTGTTATCATGAGCAGATCCTGTCCTCCGCAGAGAGAAAGATCATTTATGAATCATAGATGGATGTAGAGTATGACCTCACATCACACTTTTAACATTAACAACCATAGAAGAAATCCCCAGAAACCAGAACTGTCTTATTATATCACATTGTTTGTGGTAATATTTTAATGTTATTGTTTTTGTTTTATTTATTTTGCTACAGATTTAGTTTAGTTTATTTTATTTGAAGTGACAAAAAGTTTGTATTGTTTAGATATTATTATGGATGTTTTGGATTAGTTTTAATATAGTTTAACATTTTCTGGTTTCATTTTAATTTTTATAGATTTTTTTATTTGTTTATTTTTTCAGTTTTAGTTTTAGTCATTTTAAAGTTAATAAAAATTTGAAATGTTGCCTTGGCAACTAGATTAAATAATATAAGTTTAAGGTTTTATTTTTATTTATTTCTGTTTACTTTATTTTACACATCAGACACTATTATTGTTTTTATTAATATTTAGAATTATTGTTTTTATATAATATTTTTATTTCAAGTAACATCATTTTAATATTATTTATTTAACATTTTCTGTTTTAATTTTAATTGTAATAATTTTGTTGTTTATTTTTGTCTTTTTTGTATGTTTATTTTTTTATTAATTTTTATTTTAGTTTTAGTCATTTTAAAGTTAATAAAATTGAGAAATGTTGCCTTGGAAACTAGATAAATAAATAAAATAAGTTTTAGGTTTTATTTTTTTATTTCTGTTTATCTTATTTCAATCATTTATTAAATCAGTTTTTAAATGTTCTATTTTCATGTTATTTTTAGTTGTTTGAGTAATTTTTGTTGTGTTTTGTGATTTTATTTTGGTTTTTTTTAATGTTTGTTTATATTTTTATTTCAGTTTTAGTTATTTTGTTTGTTTAGTAACTTTATTTTATTTCAAGTAACAAAATGTTAGTATTATTTAGATACTATTATAGTTTTATGGATGTTTTGAATTAGTTTTATATAGTTTAACATTTCCTGTTTTAATCTGAATTATACTAATTTTGTTGTGTAGTTTTGTAAGTTTTATTGTTTTGTTTAATGTGTCTATTTTTATTTCAATTTTAGTTTTAGTCATTTTGAAGTTAATAAAAATTAGAAATGATGAAATAAAATAAGTTTAAGGTTTTATTTGTATTTATTTTATTTCAAGTAACATTTTTTTTTACCAACTTTTACCATGTATCTCTTATGCACAGAATATAATGCAGCATCTGTTAAAAATGTATCTCAAAATAAATGTGAAGCTACAGAAGCTTGGAAAGAAAGAGTGATTTTGGGCTGGTTCCCTGGAGAACAGACGAGTCTCTGCTTGTTCCTTCTAAAAGGTAGATGTTGTTTAGAAATAGAAACAAGAGCCAAAACCTCCTCATGCAGTCGAGATTGGCTTATGATCACACATTCATAAACTTACCACAGTTATAGAGCTACTTTATTAATTTGAATATTATCTTTGAGGTTACACAAGTATAAACTTGTACAGTAAGCATCTATCTGTGTAAAGCAGTTTGGAAAAGTGATATCTGATAAACATGCATTTGTTATACATACATGATTTACTTGTGCTTTACTTAATATCCTGATGATTTTTGTCATAAAAGAGAAATGTATAATTGTGACTCATATTGTTGTGTATATGTCTGTGCTCCTGATGACTGCTTCTGTGCTGCAGGACACATGTGAGAGACAGAAGAAGGGGCGGATCACTCAGTCATGACTTTATTCGCTTCACTGCAGGATTTAGGGAAGCAGCTCCTGCAAAATGACACTTGGAGAAGCTGGAGATGGACAACAGCACCGGGGCGCGCAGGATGGAGCCCACCATCCCGGCCATCATGTTCATCTTTGGAGTCATCAGCAACCTGATCGCCATCGTGGTGCTCTGCAAGTCCCGGAGGGAGCAGAAGGAGACCACCTTCTACACGCTGGTCTGCGGTCTGGCGGTCACGGATCTGCTGGGAACCGTCCTCGCCAGTCCGGTGACCATCGCCACTTATGTGAAGGGCGCGTGGCCGGATGGAGACCCCCTGTGTCAGTACTTCGGCTTCGTTCTGCTCTTCTTCTCCCTCGCGGGACTGAGCATCATCTGCGCCATGTCCGTCGAGAGATACATGGCCATCAATCACGCGTACTTCTACAACGGCCACGTGGATCAGAAGCTCGCGGGAGTCACGCTGCTCGCTATTTACGCGTCTAACATACTGTTCTGCGCGCTCCCGAGCGCGGGGTTTGGAGAGGTGAAGATGCAGTATCCTCAAACCTGGTGCTTCATCGAGTGGCGGACCAACGTGAGCGCGCACGCCGCGTTTTCCTTCATGTACGCGGGCTGCAGCTCGCTGCTGATCCTGGTGACGGTGGTCTGTAACGTGCTGGTGTGCGCCGCGCTCATCCGGATGCACCGGGGGTTCGTCCGGCGCACGTCGCTCGGCACAGACCCGGGCAGAGCGTCTGATCCCGGCAGGAGCCGCAGCTTCAGGCGCCTCGCTGGCGCGGAGATCCAGATGGTGATTCTGCTCATCGCCACCTCCGCAGTCGTGCTCATCTGCTCCATTCCGCTCGTCGTAAGTTCTTGTGATTAAAAAAAATAATAATAATTTTTTTCTCATGTCATTACATTGTTTAGAGCGCAAAAAAAACCGTTTTTTTTCCCATAAACTGTTTTATTCATATATTATTATGCTATGTTCTCCACAGACATATCTGAAGCTTTTTACTTTAAAAAGTTATGACTAGTTTCTAAGGAAACAAATTCGATGACAACATTTTTAAGACTAGTTTAAGCAGTTTATGAAAAGTCCTGTTTTTAAAACAATACAAATACATGAATAGACATGAAAAGAAAAAACGGGGGATTTTTTTAATTAAATTTTTTTTTAAATCACAAACCAATTTTTATTTTTCTTACCAAACTTTATGTAAAGATGATTTTCAATTATGTTATGAAATATATATCTATTTTTTAATTTATTTATGAAAATTGTGTGTAAAATGGTCACAAATGTGTTTTCCCATTATATACAATGTATCTATAAACTGTATCTAATTTGCATATTAAAATATTTTGCTTTTTTTTTGCAACATGGAATGAAAAAATTAGTGCAAAAATGGGAGTCATAATTGGCAAGATTTTCCTAATATCCAATATTTCATAGGAATATTGATATATAATTTTCCCCCTATTCATTTTGTTGTCATCCTTTCTCTCTCCAATCACTGCTGCTCTCCTCAGATATGAAAACTAGAGCTTTCTCACACTGCTTCGTGATTTTCCTCTCCATTTGTTTCTGCATTGTGCAGCAGATTGCAAAATGGTTTCATGTTATTTTGTCAAATGCATGTAGAGTTGGTAACCAAACCATGTCATTTTTTAGGTCCAGGTGTTTCTCAACCAACTTTACAAGACGCCGGTGGAGAAACGTTTAGATAAAAATCCAGATCTGCTGGCGATCCGGTTTGCCTCGACCAACCCCATTCTAGATCCCTGGATCTACATCCTGCTGCGTAAAGCGGTTCTCTCGAAGGTGATGGAGAACATCAAGTGTCTCTTCTGTAAGATCGGCTCTCAGATGCCGCAGGGACACAACAGCTTCCACTGCATGGACGGAGCGCAGGTGTCCTCCATCATCTCCAGAGAGCTGAAGGAGGCCATGAACACCTCACAGACGGTTCTATATCCACCTGAGAGCTGCCTGGACACCTGTCAATCAAACCAGTGTGGGCGGAGCTTGTCTGACGCTTCTTCTCAATCCTCCAATTGGAACAGTTTAGACAGTCGATTGAAAGATCCACCCTTACAAGTGACTTTAACCAATGAGACGTTTCAAGAGAAGAGCATTTAACTCCTCCTGGCGTGCTTGTGTTCATTTCAGATCAGGGGAGTGCAATGTAAATGTCATTAAAGGAACAGTTACCCCAAAAAAATTAAAATGTGCTCAGGATCATTCAAGATCAGGATGAGTTTGTTTCTGTAGAAATGCAGCACTGCATCAGTGTCTCATCAATGGATGCTCTGCAGTGAATGGGTGCCGTCAGAATGAGATAAAAACATCACAATAATCCACAGCACTCCAGTCCATCAGTGAACATCTGGAGAAGACAAAACCTGAAACACATCCAGCATTAAGATGATTTTAACTCAAACACATAGAGTCTATAATCCAGAATAATGCAAAAAAACATCTAAATCACAGCTGTTTGGACTCTCATTCTGACGGCACCCATTCACTGCAGAGACCCATCAAATCTGCTGAAGAAACACGGATTCCACTCTTGTTTCGATCAGTTTGGTAAATACTGTACACATGTGTGTTTGTTTTCCAAAAGAGTTCAAATCAGTCAGATCTAGATCAACTAAAGCAAGCCCCGCAGGAAATAACCTTGAGATGTTTGCGTTGTGTGTCCTGCTTCCCAAACAACAGACACATGAACAAACTCGATGCTCTTGATCACCTGATTACAGACCGTCAGGATCCTCAGGAAATGACTGAACACTGGGATCAGAAGCAGGTTTAACGTTCAGGACCATCACTGTAGAAATGTGCAGCGATCTGTTGTTTCTGGACTCGACTCGGTGCTGTGGTTGTGTTTAATCGAATGTGATTGTGTTTAACGTCTGATGAAACCCAGAGCTTCAGGCGAGGAATCTGCTAACCGTCTAATGCTTTCATAAACAGTGTACGGATGCGTTTACAGGCTTCAGAGATCAAACCCTTCCCATGAAACGTTTGCCAATCATAATTAATCTTTGTTTAAAACGGACTTCATTAAGATACTGTAGTATTGATTGCATAACCTTTTCATTTCTTTAGGCATTTTAAAAAATAATGTCAAATCAGAAAGTAAAGGGGAAAATATACAGCAAAATTAGCTTTCTTCATAAGTGTTTCTGTCTTGTTTTCCAATCTAAACATCCTGAAATCAACATTTACTCCAGAACTAAAATGACTTACTGTCAAATAAGGCTTCTTGTTTTTTTGTAAAATGTATAAAAAATTAATTAAGTTTATGCTTGAAATTAAAAGAATTGTTCAAATGGAAAACAGGTTCTTTTTCTGACTAGCAGATATTTTTTCTTTGTTTTAAGTATAAATGTAATTCATTTATATATATATATATATATATATATATATATATATATATATATATATATATATATATATATATACAAAGATTTAATATCTCAAGATTTTATGCAACTCAAGTAGATGTGTCTTTATTTAAGAATGTTTATATATTTGAACTGGAAAACAAGACAAAAATACTGAGAAAGACATCTTTTTTTCAGTGTATTTTTTTCATAATTTATAAAATGGCACTATTTATTTTTTAATTAGTTACCATATTAAATAGTAGAAATTTAGTCTTATAATACATCTGTGTTCATGCTGAT